>NC_090223.1:72611452-72911452 GCF_024489055.1 Chanodichthys erythropterus | reverse complement strand
AGCTATAGAAATAGTATTCCCCCAGCAAATCAGGGTTCTACAGCCGTTACTTCTCATCCCCAAGAAATATGGTGGTCTCAGACCCATCTTTGACCTAAGACTCCTGAACCTCTCTCTCATGAGATGGAAGTTCAAAACGTTATCGCTGAAGCAGATACTCGTGCAGGTTTGCCTCGAGGACTGGTTCTGCTCAGATGCAAGATGTTTGCTTTCACATCCAGATAGCCGCCCATCACAGCACATGAGTCAAGTCAAGTCAGTCAAGTCAAATTTATTTATATAGCGCTTTTACAATTGGTAATTGTTTCAAAGCAGCTTTACATATTAGAAGCACAGAAAAAAGGGAAGTGGTTAAAAATAAGCTGTACAAACAAGCGTGGTAATATGTAACATATACAAGATGGTGCTACATTAAGCCAATGTCGGCTGACTCCCAGGGGTGGAAAAAACCCCCTAGGAGAAAAACCCAGCGTGCTAACACTGGGAAAAAAGTCCTAGGAGGGAAAAAACCCCTTGGAAGATATATATAATATATGTAAATGGATATGGAGATAAAAATCTGAATTATACATTTTTATTATAGAGATTAAAAATAGATTATATATAAATATATGTAAGCGGATACGGGGATTAAAAATCTGAATTATAGATGCAGCCAGAACTGGATCTGTAGGCCCATTGTCTCCTGGGCTACGTTGTAGTCAGGTCCAGACACAGGTTCTCCATCTGATCTGGATACGGCCTGGATCCAGCACCCGGCAAACCTCAGGATAAGCAGAGAGACAGATATTAGCGTAGATGCCATTCTTATTCTGATGTACAGGTATATCTAGTGTTATAGGAAATGTTCTCGGTTCCGGCCGACCTAATTATTGCAGCGTAACAATCCTTTAACGGATTTGAAAAATGTTAATGTATTGATAATGTGTTATGTGTATGCAAGAGCAAAGAGATGTGTTTTTAGTCTAGATTTAAACTGACAGAGTGTGTCTGCTTCCCGAACAATGCTAGGAAGATTGTTCCAGAGTTTAGGTGCTAAATAGGAAAAGGATCTGCCGCCTTCAGTTGATTTTGATATTCTGGGTATTATCAACTGGCCTGAATTCTGAGATCGCAATAAACGTGAAGGACTATAATGCATTAAGAGCTCACTTAGGTACTGGGGAGCTAAACCATTTAGAGCTTTATAAGTAAGTAGCAAGATTTTAAAATCTATACGATGTTTAATAGGGAGCCAATGTAATGTTGAATGTAAAGAACTGGGCTAATATGGTCATACTTTCTGGTTCTAGTAAGAACTCTAGCTGCCGCATTTTGGACCAACTGTAGTCTGTTTAAAAGCCGAGCAGAACAACCACCCAGTAGAGCGTTACAATAATCTAGTCTTGAGGTCATGAATGCATGAATCAACTGTTCCGCATTTGTCATTGAGAGCATATGTCGTAATTTAGATATATTTTTTAGATGGAAGAAGGCGGTTTTACAGATACTAGAAACATGACTTTCAAAGGAAAGATTGGTATCGAAGAGCACACCCAAGTTCCTAACTGAGGACGAAGGTTTAATGGAGCACCCGTCAAGTGTTAGAGAGTATTCAAGGTTTTTTCGTGAGGAAGTTTTTGGTCCAAAGATTAGGATATCAGTTTTTTCTGAATTTAATAATAAGAAATTTCTTGTCATCCAGTTTTTAATGTCAGCTATGCATTCTGTTAGTTTTGTCAATTTGTAGGTTTCGTCAGGGCACGAGGAAATATAGAGCTGAGTATCGTCAGCGTAGCAGTGAAAACTAACACCATGCTTCCTAATTATCTCTCCTAAGGGCAGCATGTACAGAGTGAAAAGCAACGGTCCTAGTACTGAGCCTTGTGGTACTCCATATTGAACCTGTGATCGATACGACATCTCTTCATTAACTACTACAGACTGATAACGGTCAGATAAGTACGATTTGAACCATGCCAAAGCAATTCCACTAATGCCAATATAGTTTTCAAGTCTTTTTAAAAGAATGTTGTGATCGATAGTGTCAAAAGCAGCACTGAGATCTAATAACACTAATAGAGAAATACAGCCACGATCGGATGATAGGAGTAGATCGTTTGTAACTCTAACGAGAGCAGTCTCAGTACTATGGTATGGTCTAAATCCTGACTGGAAATCCTCACAGATTCCATTTCTTTCTAAAAAGGAGCACAGTTGTGTTGAAACTGCCTTTTCTAGTATCTTTGACAGAAAAGGTAGATTCGAGATTGGCCTGTAATTTACTAAATCTCTCGGATCTAGTTGAGGTTTTTTAATAAGAGGTTTAATAATAGCCTGCTTAAAGGTTTTTGGCACGTATCCTAGTGTTAAGGATGAATTAATTATATCAAGAAGTGGACCTACGACCTCTGGAAGCATTTCTTTCAGTAGTTTAGTCGGCATTGGGTCTAAGATACATGTCGTTGATTTTGATGATTTGATAAGTTTAGATAATTCTTCCTCTCCTATAGCGGCGAATGATTCTAGTTTTACCTCAGGGACACTACAGTGCACTGTCTGAAGCGAAACTGTGGACGGTTGCATGTTTTTAATTTTCTCTCTAATATTATCAATCTTGCAAGTAAAGAAGTTCATAAAGTCATTACTGCTGTGCTCTATGGAAACGTCAGCAGTTGAATCTCTGTTTCTAGTTAATTTAGCCACTGTGTCAAATAAATACCTAGGATTATGTTTGTTTTCTATTAAGAGATTTGAAAAATAAGTAGATCTAGCATTTCTTATAGCCGTTCTGTACTCAATCATTTTTTCTTTCCACGAAAGGCGAAAAACTTCTAGTTTTGTTTTCTTCCAACTACGTTCAGTTTTTCTAACAGCTCGTTTTAGAGCCCGAGTGTGCTCATCATACCACGGCGTTGGATTAGTTTCCTTAATCTTCTTTAGACGTAAAGGAGCGACTGCATCTAATGTGCTGGAAAAGAGAGAGCCAATAGTTTCTGTTGCAGCATCGAGTTCTTCTAAGTTGTCAGGTATACTAAGGCGATGAAACTGCTCGGGGAGATTATTTATAAAGCAATCTTTAGTGGTAGACGTGATGGTTCTACAATATTTATGGCTGGGTGGTGGTTTTGTAGCCTTGGCTAATTGTATTATACACGAGACTAAATAATGATCTGATATATCATCGCTCTGCTGTAGAATTTCAACAGCATCAATATCAATTCCATGCGACAGTATTAGATCTAAGGTATGATTACGACAATGAGTGGGTCCTGACACGTGTTGTCTAACTCCAGTAGAGTTTAAAATGTCTGCAAATGCCAATCCAAATGCGTCTTTATTATTATCTACATGGATATTAAAATCACCAACAACAAGGACTTTATCCGCAGCCAGTACTAACTCTGATATAAAATCAGCAAATTCTTTGATAAAGTCATTATGGTGCCCTGGTGGCCTGTATACAGTAGCCAGCACAAATGTCAACTTACATAATGTTACATAAAGCACCATCACTTCAAAGGAATTATATTTGAAATTCTTTTGAATGATTCTGAATATATTACTATAAATTACAGCAACACCTCCCCCTTTGCCTTTCTGTCGAGGATTGTGTCGATAATCATAACCTTGAGGACTAGATTCATTTAAAGTAACGTAATCGTCTGGTTTTAGCCAGGTTTCTGTCAAACACAGCAAGTCTAGTTTATTGTCTGTGATAATTTCATTTACAATAAGTGCTTTTGAAGAAATAGATCTAATATTCAGTAACCCAAGCTTTATCATTTGTTTATCTGATTTATCTGTGATTTTCATTTTTTGAACATCAATTAAATTTTTACCCTTAAAAGGTTTCGGAAGTTTTTTGTATTTACTAGTTCGAGGTACAGACACAGTCTCTATGTGATAATATCTAGGTGAAAGAGTTTCTATGTGCTGTGAATTATTTGAGTTCTGTGACGTGAGGCGGCTAGCAGACGGTCGGTTTAGCCAGTTTGTCTGCGTCCTGATCTGGGCCCTGGTTTGTCATGTTTCAGCTCTAAGACTATTTGCCAAATTTCTAGATAGAAGAGCAGCACCATCCCGGGAGGGATGAATACCATCTCTTTTCAACAGATCAGGTCTGCCCCAAAAGCTTTTCCAATTGTCTATGAAACCTATATTATTCTGCGGACACCACTTAGACAGCCAGCCATTGAGTGATGATAACCTGCTAACTATCTCATCACTCCGACGAACAGGAAGAGGGCCAGAACAAATTACTTCTGCTGACATTGAATTTGCGAGTTCACACACCTCTTTAATGTTAATTTTAGTGATCTCCGACTGGCGAAGTCGAACATCATTTGTGCCGACGTGGATAATGATTTTAGAATATTTACGTTTAGCATTAGCCAGCACTTTTAAATTTGCTTTGATGTCAGGTGCTCTGGCCCCCGGCAAACATGTGACTATGGTGGCTGGTGTCTCTATTTTCACGTTCCGTGTAATAGAATCGCCAATAACTAGGGCACTTTCAACAGAATTCTCAGTGGGTGCGTCACTGAGTGGGGAGAACCTGTTTGATGTTCTAATCGGAACGGAAGAGTGGTGTTTGTTCTTGCCATTATGCCGCCTCACAGTCACCCAGTTAGCCTGCTGCGTGGCTTCTACAACCGGAACCGAATGTGCAGTGTTTACTAGGCTAGTCACATCCAAAGCAGTATCTAAGGCCCTTTCATTCTCACTATCCTCAATTAAAGTTTGGATGCGTGTCTCTAATTCTGAGATTCTCTCTGTCAGCCTGACAATATCCCTGCATTTATCACATGTGTAAGTCTCACTGCTGGCAGAAAGAGCTAAGCTATACATGTTGCATTTAATACACATGATAATCGTCGGACATGACTGACCGTGTGTTTGATGAACGCCGTCCGAAAAACTGCAACGCACACGGGACTCGCTGGCTGGATGTCTCGGTCGCTTGCCGGTGCCTGGGGTGATGTGCGGGACGCTGTACCTCGCGGTGGATCGATGAATGCCGGGCAGCAACGTCTCCACAGCTTCCCGATCTGGCGAGGACAGATCAGAATAACATACATCTGATAAATCCGCCATGAAATCGACAAGGAAGGTTGGTTTAGAGGAAAAAAGAAAGTAGACGGTAGCTAGCAGGCTATGGCTAACACTAGGTGATTACGCTGGTGGATTGCTAGTAATAAATCGTTCCGTTTAGTAATACTATGCAATAGGTTAAGTAATCTAGTGAAAAATAAGAAAGTTATATTATGTGAATAGGAATAAAGAGAAGGATTTAGGATAAACTCCACGAAGCTCCGAGCGTAGGTCAGACAGCAGGCAGGCAGCAGCGTTGACAGGTTGTCCTGCCCTCGCAGCAGTAAACACACAGTGATGGGTGCCCACAGTGATGGGCGGCTAAGAGCTCACTGCTCCCCAGCCAGCGTATTACGTCCCTTGGTTCAGTTCTCGACTCGACACGACCAGAGTGCGCTCTGGCCATTCAGCAGCTCGCGGCATCAGTCAGGAACAGAGCCCTCTGAAGTTCTTTCAGAGGATGCTAGGGCTGATGGCTTCCGCCTTCCTGGTTCTGCAGCTCGCCTTTCTCGGATGCGGCCTCTGCAATACTGGTTGAAGTTTCGGGTCCCTCTTCACGTCTGGCGGTGCGGCCACCTGCATCAATCGGGCCTGTTTGACAGCTCTGAAACCCTGGACGAACCCTGTATGGCGGTGTTCAGAAGGACAGTGCTCTTGACAAATGTGTCCAACACGGGTTGGGACGCTCTTTCCGAGGGCAGACTGGCCTTTGGCTCGTGGTCTCACAAGGAAAGCCATCTGCATATCAACTGCCTAGAGATGCTGGCAGTGATCTGAGCCCTCCACGCGTTTCAGGCTCACCTGACAGGACGCCACATCTTAGTCCAGTCAGACAGCATGACAGTGGTGTCTTACATAAATCACCAGGGTGGTCTTTCGTCCAGCCGCTTCTGCGCTCTGGTGAAGCGTCTTCTGGAATGGGCATTACCAAGGTTCCGGTCGCTCAAAGCGACTTGCATACCTGGGAGAACGAACTTGGGAGCAGATATGTTATTTCGGAGCAACATCCCCTCAGGCGAGTGGATGCTCCACCCCCAGACAGTTCTCACAATCTAGGAGTTCTTCAGGAAGGCAGAGGTAGACCTCTTCGCCTCAGAAGACAACTCTCACTGCACAATTTATTTTTCAAAGGAGAAATTTGCGCTGACCCACGTCTGGCCCAGCACCCTCCTTTACGCATTTCCCCCGATCGCTCTGATCTCTCAGGTCATCAGACGAATCAGGGAAGACAAGCACAGAGTCCTCCTAGTGGCCCTGCTCTGGAGGAGCCAAGTCTGGTCCTCAGAGCTGTTCAGGCCCGAAAGCCCCGTGGCCGATCCCCCTGAGACGGGACCTCCTCTCTCAGACGAAAAGGACGATCTGGCGTTCCCAGACAGAACTCTGGGCTCTGCACCTCTGGTCCCTCGATGGGAGCCTGCAAACCTCCCAGGGGACGTACTAAATACCATCTCTCAGGCGGTAGCTCTGTCCACAAGATGCCTCTATGCCCAGAAATGGTCGGTCTTTGTTGACTGGTGCTCTGCACGCAACATAGACCCAGTGGAGTGTGACGTATCTCCGATATGGTCTTTCCTCCAGGAGCGTTTAGATAGGGGTCGCACCCCTTCAACTCTCTGCTTATGTAGGAGCCATCGCAGTGTTTCATTCTCCTACCGCTGGCCAGTCAGTGGGATGAAACAGCCTTGTGGTGCGTTTCTTGAGAGGTTCTAGGCGATTGAATCCACCTCGTTGTCTCAACATTCCCACCTGAGACCTCTCTCTGGTCCAGGGGCGTAGCACCAAATTTTGGGCCCTGGGTACAAACCATCTTGCTGGGCCCGTGTACCAAATACCATAGTGATACCAGTGGGTGGAGTATTGCATTTTTATAAAAACACTTAAAATGTAAACAAAATAAGCCACACTCTGATTAATATATTTTTGTTTTATTGTCAAAAGTACTACTAACTTGCTAAAATATCCTTTATTGTCACAATACCTTTTTTAAAGTGTAGGCTAAGTACAAGTTAATTGCTGATTATTTGTCTGTTTAAAATAAATGCAGACTATAGAATCACAGGGTACACTAACCGCCAAACTAGACATTCAGTCTTTGAATTACGTTTTAAAATAAGTCATTTTCAATCATTAAGATGTGCATTAAACTGAGAACAATCCTGTACTTGATGTAAGAGTGTGCGCGAGCTGATTTGCATAACAATGCGGTAAAATAGGCGCTAACGATCTGTGTTTTCGCGGGTGTTAGATTTTGATAATGGAGGGAAATATACAGTGTTTTCATGTAAACTTCTGACTCTGGGAAGAACGGGAGAACTGCAGCAGAAGAGGAGACGAGCTGCGCAGGCTCCGCCTCCGTCTGCTTCTCACTCCGTTATTTACCCATAAATATTGTTTGCTCGCTTTGTAGGGTGTGATACTATAAAGTATTGGTATATTATTCACATAGAGTACGAACATAAATGTATGCTATTCTACCTGGAGTAGATTTTTATGTTAAAACAATGTCAATGCTCGATGATGCATTTGGAGCTCACCTTTCTTTTCAAAAACCTGAGTGAGCAACTGCTTGCCCTCATTTGCCTTTCTCTCTTTAATCTTCTTTTCTATTCGTTTTTGAGCCCCTGATTTTCCTTTCTTATGGAAAGACATGACTCTTCCCCTGTCTTCCTAGTTCATATCACGGCTAACTCCAGCTCCTGTCTAATTAACTTATTCACCACAGAAGCACCTGACCTGCAGGTCGTACCATTTACATTGATTCGAGAGGGGTGGTGGGGCGTTGCACAACATGAAAATGACTTTTTTTATACCAAACCAGTGCCTAACTACAAGTTTAGTTTTGCACAGTAACTTTTTATTTGTTCATAAATGCTATACAAATGTCAGTGCATGTATATATATGTATAGAAAACTGACTTCTAAGGGCCCCCCCCGCCTCGGGCCCTGGGTACTCGGTACCCTTTACCCCCCCAGTCCGACGCCCCTGCTCTGGTCCTCAGAGCTCTCAAATGGCCTCCCTTTGAGCCACTGCGTTCAGCTGACCTCAGGCCTTATCTGCTTTGTCGGCCGCACCAAAGGGTCTTCGATCTCAAAGCAACGTCTCTTGCGTTGGACAGTTGACGCTATTGCTCTTTGTTACTCCTCTATGGGCCAGAACTACCCCATAGGAGTCAGAGCCCACTCCACTAGAGGAATGGCTTCCTCTTTGGCCTGGTCCCAGTGGAGTTTCTATTAAGACATCTGTGAGGCGGCCGGCTGGTCCTCGCCGTCCACCATTGTCAGATTTTATAATTTGGATGTCCCGACTTTACTAGCTCGGGCCCTCTTGGTATGATACAGTGGCCTCTATCGAGCTCCACTTCATGCCACTCCGGGAGTTAACTTCCGTTTGCGAGATTAACTATGGGTTCGACGGCTCCGGCCTTCTCACTTGTCCACTGGTTCCCTCGCGGTATCCAAGACAAAAGACAAGTCCAGTCATTCCCTGCTGTGGCACGGCGCGGTTGAATTCCTTCCCCATACGCAGTACAAGTGAAGTATCGAAAGGGAACGTACTCGGTTACTAGCGTAACCTCGGTTCTCTGAGATACGGAACGAGTACTGTGATACATGCCGTGCCACAAGGCTGCGGCTTCAGTGTCGTCGCTTCAGTCGAATGACCTGAAATGCTATGGCGTAATGCCTGCTTATAGCTGTAGCCCTGCCCATTTAGACTGGCTTATTTGCGCGCTTTGTCGCCATAGGCCGCGCAGCTATGCCATGCCGTCATTGGTTCAACAACTTGTCTATGAGTGAACCAGTGACGATGCAGTTACACTGCGTTATTGAAAAAGGCTTCAGTAATGGGGAAAAAGGAGACCTTTCCCCATACGCAGTACTCGTTCCATATCTCAGGGAACCAAGGTTACGTTAGTTAGTAGTACGTTACATTTACACTCTACCCACAAAGAAATGGATCAACTTCTGTCAGCTTGTTGAACACATTTATTTATTCTGACATTTTCTACCATATGATGGCTGAAGCAGCAGCATGTGACACAGTTCTCATGATCAACATTGTAAACCGAATTCTACAAAACTGAAGTGAAAACACCAAATTATCATTCAATGGGATAGAATATATTCTTATCAATCACTCCTTCCCCTCCTGCCACATTTCGCGTGCAGCACTGACATCATGTGCAAACAACCTATAGAGAAGGCATAGGATGTAGCGTAAGCTTTGTGAACTGTGAGTTTCACACTTTTAACATGTAAGAGGCTGTTGTGTCAACCTTGATTTATTGCAATATAGAGCTGTTTTATTTTGATTTTAGAAAATAAACAATCAAAGCTTAAGGCTTTTCTCCAGTGTGAGTTCTCATGTGGTCTATAAGGTGTCCTTTTCGACTGAAACTCTTTCCACACTGTTGGCAGGTGTAAGGCTTTTCTCCAGTGTGAATTCTCATGTGGTCTATAAGGTGTCCTTTATGAATGAAACTCTTTCCACACTGTTGGCAGGTGAAAGGCTTTTCTCCAGTGTGAGTTCTCATGTGGTCTTTAAGGCTACTTTTATGACTGAAACTCTTTCCACATTGTTGGCAGGTGTAAGGCTTTTCTCCAGTATGAGTTCTCATGTGGTCTTTAAGGCTTCCTTTATGTCTGAAACTCTGTCCACATTGTTGGCAAGTGAAAGGTTTCTCTCCAGTGTGAATTTTCATGTGGACTTTAAGCATGTCTTTACGTGTGAAACTCTTTCCACACTGTTGGCAAGTGAAGGATCTCTCTCTAGTGTGAACTCTCAAATGGACTTGAAGGTTTCTATGTTGATCAAAAGTCTTTTCACACTGTTGGCAGGTGAAATAACTTTTAGTTCCAGTCTTTTGAGCTCCTTTTTGTAAGGAAATTTTTGTTGATTTTTTTTCACTCATTGAATGATGTTTTTTCTCTTCATCCCTTTCATTAAGTTCATGACTCGCCTCTCTCGGTGCCATCAGATCTAGGGCAAAAATAGACAAAAAAAATTTTAGAGATTTAAAGCATTAAAATTAACAACATTTATGATCTATACACTATCCTATCCTATGGATCAGGGATGGGCAGCTTTGGTACTGGAGGGCCACTCTTTTGCAGAGTTAAGTTTCATCCCTCATCAAATACACCTGCCTGTAATTTTCAAGCATTCCTGAAGATTTAAGGCTGATTTATACTTCTGCGTCGTGTGTACCCCGTAGGTACGCCGTAGGCTGTGAGTTCCACACGTAACCTAGGATGTAGCCTGACGTGCACCTCTTCAAAAATGGGGGGGGAGCGTCTCCAGGAACAGGTTTGGTCATTCCTGCTCTAGGTTCAACTCATCAGCTCTGATACTCTGATCTGAGACTGATGTATATTTCAAATAAATCTACAAAGTGTCCTTTTGAGGTACTTCAGGGCTGCAATCAAGTTCAGATTTTTATGCCCTTGCCTTGCTAACTTCCCTCCATCTTAAGGACTCAGAAGTACATCATTGTTTACTCTGAACCAACACTGGCAGAATCTGTCTAGCTACTTTAACCCTTGTGCAGTACACTCAAGGGGCTTGCACACCGGACACGTCTTTAAAATTTGAACGCATTGTTTTCTGAGTCATAGCTGGGCACTGTAGACAGGTGCCGAATGTCACCGCCGGTGTGCGTACACTCATAGAAAACAATGCGTTCGAATTTTAAAGTCGTGCTGCGCTGAGCTTCACGTCCAGTGTGCGAGCCCCTTCAGGGTCTTTGGGTTCTCCACAGACCCCAGGCAACAAAATTTAATTTTGTAACAAAATAATTGTTTTGTTTTTAAAAAAAAAAAAAATAATAAATGTAATTTTACTCTTTTTTATTTTTTTTTTACTCAACATTTGGAGGATAGTTTTTGGAGGATAGTGGAGCTCTGCAGCCATCTACTGGTAAAAGTGATAGTTTACTTTTAAAACTGCATTTTTCAAAAGATGGGCAAAAATCTTACACTAAAGCCGGGCACACATTTAAGCTGCGCACACACTTAACGATTGTGAGGCCAATTATGAATGTAAATTGATACTTATGAATGATCGCGCTCTAACGCGTCCAGTCGCGTTCAGTCTGCGATTACAGTCGGTGTTCAAATTCCATGTGTAAGTATATAAATCTGCTTCAGTAGCAGGAAACAATCGGTATGTGTGTTCAGTTAAATCTTAGAATGTTTCAGCTAATCGTTAGGTGTGTCCCCGGCTTTAACAACTATCTAAAACATTCTAAGACTGAGCTCAACATACAGTGATTGTTTCCTGCGGCTGAAGCCGATTTAAATACTTATACATAGAATTTAAATGCCGACTGTAATCGCAGACTGAACGCAACTGGCTCTGACTGGACGCGTTTGAGCGCGATCAGTCATAAGTGTCGATTTACATTCATAATCGACCTTACAATTGTTAAGTGTGTGCGTGGCTTAAACCATGTCAAATTATCCATGTTATCCTCATGAATGAAAGTTAGAAATGCGGGTCTTTTATAAAGTTAACGTTGTTTTTGTATAAAAATAAAAACTGCACAAATATGAAGTAAACTGACATTGCCCGTAATGATTACTGAGATGGCACATTCGGACGGGACTAAAATCACTGAAAAGCTCTGGTAATAATTACTTTACCCCACTACAACTAGGCTTCAGTCTGAGCGCTCTGATCATTTTGCGTGGTTTATTTGACATTGGCAGTTTATTTGATTAGGCAGTGTTGGGTAAGTTACTCAAAAAAAGTAATCCACTACAAATTACTACATTAAAATTGTAATTTGATTACATTCATGATTACTGAATGTAAAAAGTAATCAGATTACATAATTACTAATTACTTTGCATTCAAGTTACTTTGAAACCTACAAAAATACACCACAAACTGAAACTCATAGTTCTTTATGTAATTTAATATTGACTGAAAAATATTACAGAAGTATGAAAACAGCAACTTGACTTAAAAATATTTGTTAATCATCTCTAGGTAGCTTATTCATTCAAATGCAATCATAACAGTTGCCTGAGGCTCTCAACGACCACGTCATCTGTGAGCGTGAGATTCTAACAAACTAAAAACAACTTAGTAAAAATAAACTAATAAATATATGAAATATTGTATGTTTATTTTTGTTTGCAGTTTTTTATAGTATTTAATGATTATAAACACATATTAAGCATGACAAACCATACAATCGATTAAACCGAGGGGAACGCGGGTATGACATCATAGACAGGCGACTCCTCACACGTCCCGGACCCTTGGTTAAAATTGCAATTTTCTCACGATTTCCAAATAGTTGGAAACATTTGGGATATTGTAAGTACTCAAGTGAACAAAATATATAACACTGGCCTAGTGGTTTTTGGATATTTAACTGCAAAATTCTTATAACCCTTTAACCTTTAACCCTTCACAGATTTGAACGGTGTTACATCTATGTGGCCATAAATGTCCGAGTAGGCATAGCAAAAGACAAAGTGGAAACTTTAATAAGTAAATTCAAGTGATCGCGCCGGCGCCTCACGTACGCACAACATATATCGGTTTTAGCAACTTGACATTGCAGCGTGTTAATTGTAAAAATAACATACATTCAACCAAATATGTAAAAAGTTATAGTAGTATGTGTACAATAAAAGTGTTTAAATAATATAGTTTAGCCTCCAAATCGTAACTATGTAAACTTTTGGATTTGTGCCAAATTATAGGTTATAACGCCAGTTTCTGTTTCAGTTGAGCTTTAAATTAATTCGTTTTGGCTTAACATTTATTTATTTATTTTTTTCATAACTAAAATAGTAGTGGTGCCCCCCAAATATACAAATATACCCGTGCGACTTACGACTGGTTTTGTGGTCCAGGATTAGATTTAATGGAAACAGTGAATTTAAAGTGATGTAGTTACACATTACCACATTTACTCACTATAGTAATGAGTTAATAATGGTTAGACAAATATTCTCTAAAAAACGAACACTGCAAATGAATAAACTTCATATTTAGGCATTTATAACTGATGAAACATGATTAGTTAGTTTGTTAGTGTTTGTTGTTCTCGTTCATGTTCACTGTTTGAGCAGCACGTGTCGTGATTCACTGAATCATTTTATAAAAAGTATTTGATTCAATTGACTCGGAGTTTAAAAGTTCAGTTTCTCCATCATTAATCGCCAGAGATTGAACTCGTGTTCATGATAAACTGATTTATAATATATATAGAGAGAGAAATGAGACGCAGGATTACTGTTTCTCATCAGTGGATATGAGTTTTACTCACACAATTATCCTTCATTACACTTAGATAAAGAATCACAATGTTACATTAAATAGTAAATAAACTAATTTCACATCGTTTGTAAAAATATTAAAACCTTTAACTGTTTCTATAGATTTAAACAGATTAAATTCTTAAAACAAACCTTTCTTCAGCAGATGCAGGAGTTCGGCGCAGTCTTATGACGTCATGTCGTCACTCCAAAATAAAAGTCCTGTTCACACGCTGCATTGTTTACAATCACAGAAGTGCATTGACGGTTTTACCAGTTAATCTTTGTATTAAAATTAAAACAGTGAGAAACATGATACAAACAATCATGGTAAAAAAAGGTTGTATGAGTTCATAAAGCAGAGTTCATTCATGTGTCCGAATTGAAACACATTAAGTGTAGTTTAAGTTTGTATACAAATCAGTTAATTTTAACCTTCAGTATGAATGTGTAGTTTACAGCATTAGGGTCATTCTACGAAACGGGTGCCATTTGGGTCCGCAACATTTGGTCAGATGTTCGTTTTGACATAATATATGATCAAATGGTTTTTTTGAAGATTAGCATACTATTTTTAATTATTTTTCATTATTACATAGCCAATTTCACATGTCCATGTTAACCAACATGACATTTGCATCTAAAATATCACCAAATAAGTTATATATTTTTTTAAAACATATACTATTTTCAGGACTATATGTGTGTCCCTGTTTAAACAAAATATATTTATTCACAATAAACCTTATTTTTTTGTAAATATTTTATGATTTGTGCACGTCCCTCAGTTTGACTTACCACCCCGTCACACTAACTTGTTTTATCTATAAATAATGCTCTGTTCCTTTAAATGACACCACAAAGCCTAAGTGACATCATTTGAGCCTTATAGCCACCGGGAAAAAAAGAAGGCAACTATGAATATTTTTTTGCATTGTTTATTTTCATTTTCATGTTCTTTTTCATGTTAGGCAGGGCCCGTCAAGCTTACACTTACCACCCCGTCACGCACAATAGATAGGGGAAACTGTTTTTTATTATTTTTTTACATTATTAATACAAAGATAATTATAATTCAGATTGAATGCATGTATGCTAGGTGAGAAACTTGACCACATGGGAGATTTGTGGACATTTTGGGATGAAATTTACCACCCCGTCACATACCACCCCATCACAAAAACGTGACGGAGTGGTAAATTTCATCCCAAAATGTCCCCTGATAAAAATCATATTCTGGATTTTTTAAGGGTTCCCTTGGTAAAATGTGCATTCCAAGGGCTAAATATCATGTTATTTGTGCTCGCTTCAACCCGTGGACATGAAAAACAACCCGCGGCAACAGTGTAAAAGTAGCCTAGCCCCATTTTACAGGAAAAACACAGACTTGGCAACACTGTTTGGTTCATTAATTCACTCACTATATCACTCACACACTTTATACTCAGTTTGAATGTCTCCCTCCCCCAGTTTTTAAAGTTTAAAACCAGCAGATCATATAGAGAAACACTTTGTCCATACCACCCCGTCATAGGGTCATTTTGTTAAAGGTTCATGTTAAAGAAAATTAAATATTACATAAATTAATGTTGAATGATGTTCTTGTTGTGTGGACTGATCAGACAAATGTAACTTTATTTGTATTTTTTAAATTCAATTTTTCAGTACAAACAATGAGGCCATTGAAAGGTCAAATTCATGTTTCATGAATAAAAATCTAAAAATAAAAAAATATATTAAATTACAGACTTTCTATTGATGGTTTCCAAAAAAGGGACATATTTCTATTAGGAAAACATTAGATTTTAAAAATCTATTTCTTGTTTTACTGCTCCAATGGCGTACACATTGTCCATGACGGGGTGGTACAAGAATGGCTTCCTTGCCTGAATAAAAAGGATAATATTAATAAAGATTTTGTGCTTGAGGTGGGAAAATATGTTTTTTTGGAGGATTAACATATCTTTTAATTTGTAGGTTTGTTTAAAAAAAAGTTTGTTCATAATGAAAATTTTGAAAAATGCAAAGTGGAAATGGCACCCGTTTCGTAGAATGACTCATTAGTTGAGAGATTTTTTTTTTCTTGAGAAAATTTGCCATCTACTGTACCTGATATACAGTATATCCAAAATAACATTATTATTGAATCATTATTATTGATATTGAATCGAATTTCAAGTTAGTGAATTCAAATGCATAACTATGATGACAGATTAGCAGGAAATGGTGCAAAACAAAATCCAAACGGGACTTCACAGAATACTCAGTACAAAAAACTACACTACACCACTGCTTCTAAAGTTAACTTTTTTTGCCAACTAAATGTTCCTCAGTAAAGTTTTTACAGTGTTGAATTAACATTAGCTAATAAGGTGCTAATAAGCTGCAAATTTATTTTACTAGCTATGGCTAGTCACACTGTACTATGTCAATTTGCACAGGATGAAGATAAAATCAACAAGCATCTCTAATTTTTTTAAGAAGAAATGTAGCACAGGGGAGTGTAGGTCTGAGGAAGGTGAGAATACACTTGAAGATAATGTCCAAAATGAGGCAGAGCAGCAAGCCCGTGAGCAGGCAGAGTCTGTTACAGCGAGAAACAGATAGAATCAGTGATTCTTGGGCCAGCAGGTGAAGTTAAATAGACATGATTGTTTAGGTTACACTTGATAATGAAATGGATGCTAGAGTCAGCAGTATAATAACTTGACTGATGTTTATGATATTTAGTGACACTTTTGTCCAAAGTGACCTACAATGACATTAATAAGTAGGCCTATACCATGCACATTACACGGTGTGCAGAATTATTAGGCAAGTTGATTTTCTGATCATATTTTTTTTCCAAGTACATTTTACCAATTCCAATCCACATCAATCTTAATAACTACTATTAATATTGTTTTTAATCATTTATAAGTGACACATAATTGTTCATGAAGGCTGGAAATGAAAAACGCCTTTATATTCAGGTGTGCAGAATTATTAGGCAGGTTTTCTTTTACAGGCAAAATGAGCCAAAAAAGAGATTTAACTCAGACTGAAAAGTCAAAAATGATTAAATACTCATGAGAAAGACGCAATACTAATGCAATACTAGAAATTGCAAAGTTAAAGCATGACCATTGGACAGTGAAATGCTCATTGGGTCAGCGGGGTCATACAAAAACAGGTGGAGAAGAAAAGAATCATGTTAACTGCAAAATAATTAAGAATTAAGGTGAAGAATTAAGTGTGAAACCATCAGGAACCCTTTAGTCTCCAGCACCACCATTTTCCAGAACTGAAACCTACCTGGAGTCTCCAGAAGTGCGAGGTGTCAGGATCTCAGAGACTTAGATTAGCTAAAGAATCCTAAAAAATGACCCGCTCTTAATAAGAATCAAGTGTTATAAAATACATTAAGACTAGTTTTTATAGGCTTTATAGACAGACAGATTGAAAGTGACTCCTGAAGGACCAGCACCACATCCTCTTGTACCAATGTTTGAAGAATTCATCTTCCAAAATCTGGCAGTAAGTTTTAGAAGATCATTTTTAGTCCATCTCTGCAAGACGGACATTTCAGGATAAGAGATGGACTAAAGGTGAACTCCAACACCTTACTGCCAGATTTTGGAAGATGAATTGACACCTCACACTTCTGGAGACTCCAGGTAGGTTTCAGTACTGGGAAATGGTGGCGCTGGAGACTAAAGGGCTCCTGATTGTTTCACACTTAATTCTTCACCTTAATTCTTAATTCTTTTGCAGTTAACATGTGCCTTTTCTTCTCCACCTGTTTTTGTATGACCCCGCTGACCCATTGAGAGTTTTGCTGTCCATTGGTCATGCTTTAACTTTGCAATTTCTAGTATTGCATTAGTATTGTGTCCTTCTCATGAATATTTAATCATTTTTGACTTTTCAGTCTGAGTTAAATCTCTTTTTTGGCTCATTTTGCCTGTAAAAGAAAACCTGCCTAATAATTCTGCACACCTAAATATAAGGCGTTTTTCATTTCCAGCCTTCATGAACAATTATGTATCACTTATAAATGATTAAAAACAATATTAATAGTAGTTATTAAGATTGATGTGGATTGGAATTGGTAAAATGTACTTGGAAAAAAAATATGATCAGAAAATCAACTTGCCTAATAATTCTGCACACAGTGTAAAGTTAAAGGATTAGTTCACTTTTAAATTAACATTTCCTGATAATTTACTCATAATTTACCCCATGTCATCCAAGATGTCCATGTCTTTCTTTCTTCAGTCGAAAAGAAATTAAAGTTTTTGATGAAAACATTCCAGGATTTTTCTCCTTATAGTGGACTTGAATGGGCACCAAACGATTGAAGGTCAAAATTAGTTTTACTGCAGCTTCAAACTGTTCTGCACGATCCCAGATGAGAAATAAGGGTCTTATCTAGTGAAACAGTCACTCATTTTCTAAAAAAAAAATTGAAAATTATATAAGTTTTAATCTTAAATTCTCATCTTGAACTAGCTCTCTTCTTCTTCTCCTCTATTAGAATTCCAGCAGTGTAGACGCTGCTAAGCGTATTACTGCCCTCCACAGGCCAACGTTTGAACTAATTTTTATATGCAATATGCTAGTTCAATAGTATTTAACAATTAGTTCAAACGTTCTGAGCCTCTAGCCTGCGAGGAAAGAGACATCAACAAACACTATGTTCAGAGTTTCCGTCCAGCAAGACAGTGACGACATCTGCAACAAGGTTAAGCTCAGGAGAGCAAACCTTCACTTCAAGGTACCTTCATCTGTGTGTTCCAGATTGTTAAGGACCTTCTGCACCTACACCAGGGCCTCATCTGCGTGTTCCAGATTTTAGGACCCTTTGGTGCTCCAGGAGATCAGCATCACACAGAGCTTCGTGTTCAAGACTGTTGAAACAGATTCTGGCTCCTCTCCCCACTGCACTGTCACCCCGCACAACCAGTGGAAGACATCACCGTCATCGGACTCGACCACGTGGAATGTAAATATCACTTAACCAAACCTCTTTCCAGAGACCTTGGCATTGTTGTATTTTATCAGTATATAATTTCCTAATTCACATTAGATGTAATATAGCTGATGTTAGTTAATAAATAATCTTTCATTTATTTGTTTAGTGTATAATAAGGCTCTCCACCTTATTATTTTCAGAGAAACAGTTTATCTTTCCATAAGATAACGTAACTCTTCCATAGCCACACCCAACTTAATCACTTGTATTCTATGTATCTTATGTACTTTATTCTTTTATCATTCATGGTATTCATTTAGTAGTTGTGTTAGTTATTCTTGTTTATCTTTTTGTTAATAAAATTTATTTTTATTACACTTGTGTCTTCCTTGTGCTGATAATACAGAAGAGGTTCTACAAGTTAGCAATATCACCAATCTTTCAGAAAAATCAGCTGACCACTTTACATTAATTCTAAATGAATGAAAGCCCCTGTTGGGAGTGTTCTCATACCGCCAAGGTAAAACACCTTGACTGGTGCCCTGAACTAGGGAAAAAAGGGGAAGTGGTCATCTGATGTACTCATAATCACCCCTTAAGAGACGTGTGATCCTAAAATCACAACGTCAGCGGTGATGTGAGTACCAATCCCTACTTTACTTTGTGTCCTTTGATGGACAAAGTAAAAATCATTACATCACTATTAGCCGCATATTCAAGGTCAAATTCCACACTGCATTTTTGAGCCCTTGAAGGGCACTTTGAGAAAAGGACGCCATTAGTATTAGAATCCCTTTACTAAGGGCCTATTAGTGAAGGGTACATGCAATGGTCACTGAGAGGAAGTAATCTTATCATTTATGGTCATGTGACCCAGCGAATACTAGTGATTCATATTTAAACTGAAATGACAGGAGAGTTGGGGTGTGACAGTATGGGATTTTTTCAGACTGGTTGTATTTTTGAAAGCTTCTGACAACAACAGGGCCGGCACAGTGTTTGACCAGTTTGTTTAAGCCACAGCTAGGTTTGGGGTTCCATCTCGAGTTAGATGTGACCACAGAGGAGAAAACAATACAGTTTGTTTGTTTATGAACATCTATCGTGGATCTGAGAGAGGAAGTGCCATCCGTGGTAGAAGTGTGCACAACCAAAGAATTGAGAGACTTTGGGGAGATCTTTGGCGGGGCATGACTAATGTGTACCACCAGCTTTTCTCTGTTCTCTAGAGTGATGGAGTCATTGACTGTACCAACGAGCTACACATGTGGGCACTGCATCATGTGTACATTCCCCGGATTAACCGGGACTTGGAGGTTTTCAGGGAACAGTGGAACAATCATGGATTGCGCACTGCTGGTCACCACACACCATATCAGATGTTTGTCAGAGGATGTCTTCAGAGTCAAACACCATCACTCACTGCCATGACAGATTTTTGGGGACACACCTGCGCAAGATGGTGCAATTCCTGCCGTGGATTGGCAGGAAGTTGTTACAGTTCCTGCTTACCAATTCAGTCCATCTCAGACACAGATGCAACAACTGCAGGATGTGGACATTCTTGCAGGACCTGTTGGTAGTCCAGCTATTGATGCACAGCAAACCATAATTAATATTCTGCATCAGTAGCTTCCTGTTGATTTGGTTCTATTGTGATAGAGCTGTTCAATGATTTATCATGTCCAAAATAAGAAGTCTGTGTTTACATAATATATGTACGGTGCACCGGACATGACATGCAGGAAAAAAATAGTATGCTAAATTGTGCGCACAATTTACTAATTTGTTCCTTCGATTTACTAATATGTGCACACGGTTTACTATTTCGTAACCCTAACTGTAACAAGTTGGTAACTTGTGCTCACGTTTTAGTAAATCAAGAGAATGAATAATTAAATTGTGTGCAATTTAATTCTTTTTTTTTTTATCTCTTTAAGATAGGACATTTCTGTAATTTAATCCCTGTGAAGCATCATGTTGTTAATCAAAAACAGATTAAATTTTTAAATTTGCATTGATCAAGAAGCACATCTGTACCCTGTATCCTGTTCCCTAATCAAATGTTTTTAATGTTAGAAAACTTCAGGTGTGTAGAATAGTTTTACAGCTAGAATGCCTACTAATGTGCAAAAAGGGGCAATCTTATCTTGATAAAAATATTTTTCATAAAACTATATTCTAATATTATAATAATAATATATTATTATAATAACATTATAATAATATTTATAACAATGTTTTCTAGGTTTCTTGCCACTGGGGACTCATTCAGGACCATAGCGTTCAGCTACAGGGCTTTTTTTTTTACAATGCCCCTTTTTATAATGATATTTTCTTTGGACTACACAAGAAAAGGAAGAAAATTACAAAAGAGAAAAAAATGGGTCTTTAAATGTGGTGGGGGTAGACTACTTCTGCTGCTGTCAGTAAAGTTCTTATACATGACCTGAAAGTCTTAAATATTTAAATGTCATTTTTAAGTACTTTACGACTTTAAATTCATTTATTGGTAATATCGCCTGCATGTTTGTCTGATGAGTGCATAATTAGCTCCACCTGCTGGTGATAGCTGTGAGCACAAGAAAAGCTCACATTGTTTTCCAAAGATTACACTGTCTGTCTTATGCTGTGTTCACACCAAACGCGAATTGAGCGTCTGGCGCGAATGATTTCAATGTTAAGTCAATGTAAAGACGCGTTTACGCGCGTCTGGAGGTCTCGCGGCGCGAATGAGGCGTTTAGCGTGGTGCGGAAGACGTGAATTCGCCTCATGGTGCCCAATGGTGCTTTTTGTGCATTTACGCGTTTGACACGAATTCGCATCTGACGCCCGAGTTGAAAAATTTGAACTTTGGCATAAATTCGTGCCGCGTTAACCAATCAGGAGCCTGCTTGCTGCTGTGGCGGCAGGCCCGCCCGGAGTCACTCATTCAAAATGGAGGAATGACTGATATTAATAGGTGAGCAGTCACCCAGAGATTTATGACACAAGTTCATACTTCTATAGAGACAGGAATAAAAAGGACCTCGCTTGGAAGAGTGTCGGTGCAGGAGATTGGGCAACCTGGTAAGTTGTAAATAAACGTGTAGGTGACTCAAAAGTGAACTGTGTATCGACCCGCGGCCTTCCCGCCGTTTTTTACAACTATTCCCCCTACAGCTACTTTTCGCTAACAAGATAATGTGTTTATTCAGAGAACGTGTGCAGTAAAAAATGGAAAAGCCTCAGGGACACGTACCTGAAGGAGAAGAGGAAGGAGATGAAGAAGAGGAGTGGGTCAGCAGCAGGGTCAGTGAAGAAGTGGAAGTACTCACAGATCCTGGGATTCCTCAAGCCCTTCGTCACCCCATGGGAGACCACCAGTAACATGGTGGGGGTCGAGGCCCAGATCATAGAGTACAACCACCCCAGGGACCAGGGAGAGGGAGAGGCAGAAGCAGGGGATACGGAAACAGGTGAGTTTTCCAATTAAGCCAATTTACAAGGCATATATGCTGTCATTGTGTACAGATGAAGAGTATAATGTATTCTCTCTATGACTATTGTTACCAACGTGTTGTATTAACATATAGTATTGTCTTGACAGAGCCTACAGATAATGAAGAGGCTGATCCGAGATCCCCTGCCGCTTCTCCTGTCTCCCCAGTCCCTGGTCCTTCACCCCCTGCTGCTGCACCCACAGGTGTGTGAAGGCAATAGTACAAACAATATCTGAACATGTTACGTGCAGAAAACTCCAGTACAGTATCCACTCATAGCTCTAACATTCACATAAAGTCCAAACAATTTGTGAATTAGTCCCTTTACTAATAATCAATTCTATTGCAATGTATGCCACCAATCATCTGCATACATACTTTTTAACTACTGTTCCTTTACATGTTTATCTTCCTAATGTTTATATGTCTGAAGTATAACTTTAATTAAGTAAAATATATTAAAGCAAGTTCAAAACAATTTCACACTTGTATTTAAGCACTGGCTATGTATGTCACTCACTCCCAATATCTAGACAATTTTGTTATTTCAATTATCATCTTTCTGTCTTCTCATTGGACTTTGTGTTGTATTTTTGATTTCACAGGCCAACAGAGGAGGAGAGGCACCAGGCGTCCCCGTGATGGTCCGTCGGAGGTGGAGCAGACGCTGCTTGAGCTCCTGATGCGTCCTCCACCTCCACCACCACCACGACCACCACAGTCTGCCGACGAACACTTCCTCCTCAGCCTTCTGCCTTTTCTGCAAAGCATGCCGCCTCACACTAAAGAAATTATAAAATTTCAAATGTACAAATTGGCGATGGAAAACGGCACCGTTGTGCTAAATTTGGAACAACTGGACCCCCACAGCCCACAGTAGGCTTTAAAAAAAATGAGGCAGCAGGCTCTGCAGGAAACGCAGAATGCCCTCCTTCCTCTTCTCCTACATTTTGTTCCCTGAGGCTCTTCCACGTTCCAAGCGAGGTCCTTCTTATTTCTGTCACTGTATGTAAATAGTTTGTACATGTTGTATTTTTTTAAGATTATATTCAAATTATTTTATGTTTGGCCTGAATAAATTATTTTGAAATATGACTAAATGCCTGGTGTGGTTCTAATGCACAACAAAGCAAGTGTTTTATCACATAAAAACTTGATTTCAATATATGACACATATTCATTTTGTATGCTATTTATTCCATATCTAAATCTTGATTATATGAAACATGTATTTTAATGTAAAGACAACCAACATACTTTAGTGTGTCTGGACAGTGTTGTGTGAGGAAAACAAAGAAATCACGGGACAGGTTAATTACTTTTGGAGGTTGGCTCCATTTATCATCAAAACAAAAAAAATGACAGATTATTTTACAGTAATAACCTGAACAAAGAAACGACACAGACCTATAGAATTAATATACATCAAATGAGGAATGACCTTGTTCAGCTATTGTAACTATTAATGTTTTTATCATTTTACTTGCTTTTATCATTTTACCTTATATACTAACGTGGAAAACCTACCATTTGAAAAAGTTAATGACTCAGGGTCTAAAATTATTAAATGTGCATTGTTGTGGTGGACCTGACAGCCTGGAACTGGGCCAGCAGGAGTAGAGCAGACAGATAGACCAGACACAGTGCAGCCATGACCTGCAAACAGAGAGGAGGCAGAACAAAACAACATACAAACCAATAATCTTACATAGAACATATTGCATTTAATCTTAAAGGTGCCCTTGATTCAAAAATTGAATTTACCTCGGCATAGTTGAATAACAAGAGTTCAGTACATGGAAAAGACATACAGTGAGTCTCAAACTCCATTGTTTCCTCCTTCTTATATAAATCTCATTTGTTTAAACGACCTCCGAAGAACAGGCGAATCTCAACATAACACCGACTGTTACGTAACAGCCGGGGGCTCCGCCCCCAATATTTGCATATGCCATTGCCAGCTCATATTCAAGCCATTAGAAAGGGCAGAACATCTGGATGTGCACAGCAGAATCAACAGACTAGGTAAGCAAGCAATAGCAAAAAAGGGCAGATGGAGCAATAATAACTGACATGATCCATGATATCATGATATTTTTAGTGATATTTGTAAATTGTCTTTCTAAATGTTTCGTCCCCAGTGGCAAGAAACCTTGAAAACATTGTTATAAATATTATTATAATAATATATTATTATTAGAATATTATTATAAGTACACTGCAATAGTACCACTTTAATGAATTTAAAGGAAGCCTAAATCACAAATTAACAAGGATTAAAATGTGACTGAAAAAGGTCTAAACCAGGACAAAAGTAGGACTCAATCAGGTCTAAACCACGATTATACCAGAACAAAATCAGGTTTAAATAAAATTAAATCAGGACTTAAAATACAAAGACCTACTGAGTATCACTAGAAAGAGTACCAACAGTGGTATCCGTAGTTTGAGAAACATTGATAGCATAATGTGTTTTAGCATACTGTATTTAATATATATATAATATACTGCATTTAAAATACATACACATTTACTAACCGAAAACAGATGGACTGGCGCTCCGCAGCTGGGATAGAGCGCCTGTAGTTGGTGTCCTGGAGGGTGATCCTCGCTCCGACGCGGGACAACAGGTCATCAAATTGGGCGCGAGAGAGGCGGAAGTACCGCTGAAAGCGGCCGTCATCCAGGCGCAGCTCCTGGAGCAAATGATGATACTCGCCAAACTGGGAACGCCTCCGGAGGGTCTGGTGGACCCAAGTACGGCGACGCTGACCCCTACGCCGCTGTTCTGCTCTCCAGAGCAAATACAAAGCGGTAGCTCTCTCGATGAACGCATGATCAACATCAGCCATCTTGCAAACAGACAAGCGCCTAGCACTTGCCCCTCCCACAAGAAGCGGATTTCGCCTCTGACGCGTGTCAATTTCGCTTCAAACGGTTGTTTTTTACGCGAGTCTATTTCGCTCTAGACGCGTGAATGCATTCAAAATGTTCAAGCGGCAAACTAGACGCGGTAGACGCGAATTTGACGCTCTATTCGCGTTTGGTGTGAACGCAGCATTATACTGTTTGTCCTTTTATATTTACTGCACACTATTACTTCTACAAACTTAAACTTTTCTTCTACATTTCAATTACAATACAATTAACTATTTCTGTAAGTATTTTTCTCAGAGAATATCTTAATGCTCATGATTGTTGATGTAAATGTTATGAAATGTTTTTATATTTCAAATTCATCTTTAAAAGGTGAAGACCCAAATTTATGTATGTTTTTTAAGATTCCCTTATCTGTCAAACATATTTTATTAGATTGTCCTGGACTTAACACAAGCTTAACTTTCCTGATCATCTTTCAAAAGTTTGTCACAGCAATTTTTTTAACACATTTTGTAATTGATTACATGTTCCTATAAACTCATTATGGTCCGCTGTGGCATTGCTAAAGGGAAGACAGCCAACGTTCAACCACAGGATGACACCACGTGTCTCTCAGCTGTTGACGTCATCTGTGGTACCAGCTGAGGACGATGATGACGACAGCATTGCATCCTCTCCCTTTGAGCAAATCACTGGTGTTGTGTTGGACCATAGATATTTAGCAACAAACTTTGGGTGCCTAACTGACAAAGCGCTTGTTTACATTGTGGGATTTGTAGTTGGGCAAGTCATGAGAAAACTTGCATGTAATGAACGTGGTAGTAGTTTGGTAGCTTTGACCATACCATCTTTTGGTGATACATACCATCTGCTTACTCTCAGAAACAACGGAGGCCTAGTAATACCAAGTCAAGGTACCGTTAAAGTGATTCACTCGGCTGAGCACTGCATCTGACGGGCTCTGAGGACATATTTGGTCTTCGTGATCACATTGTTGAGACTCAAGATGGCATAGACAACCACCACTTTTGGTGGGTTCTGTATGAATGTGACTTTAGTACATACTTATTTAATGTGGCAAAATTATTGTGGGACAGGAATAAAGAAAAGATTGAATGGTCTTTGGCACCTCAACTATCCAACTTTCACATTATGTTCCTCTCAAATGTGTGATTTGCTTCCACCTGCAAATTGCTTTGTGTATCATATCTAATAAACCAATACAATATAAATGTTTAAATTAACATGTATATAGTCACACCATTGTAGCAATTTTGCATGCAGTAGGCTAAGGTAAGTAGCGATAGTTCATTCGAAGTTTACTCAAGTCGAAAAATGTGACTAATAAACTTAGGCCTACAAGCACTATGCATTATATTTTTAAAAACTGGATTATCTTAATATCAAAACCTTAAATTTTCTCTGGACTCAATGATACATACATGTCTGACCATTGGAACAAACCAAAATATAACTCGAAAATCGCATTTAAGATGATTTATGGTGATTTTATTTCCGTTAGACCTTTGACTACATTGACGCTGATGCATTAAAGAGGAGGGGATCCCTTGTTCCAAGATGGCGGCTCTATTGATGCATTCGTGCCAATGAACTGCCAAAGCGACATCTAGTGTATATATCTATGTAAGAAACTTCATGGGTACCGATGGATGTACGCCAAATGCAGAGAGAAGGGTCTGCGTGTGAGAAAAGAGGATGTGCGCTTGGTGCTGAAGGAGCTGGGCCCTACAGGAGATTCAGTGAGGAGAGCCAGACGTCTCAGACAGCGCAGCTTCTTTGCTAAGGGACCCAACTTCATTTGGCCTCAAACAATAAGTTAAAAACATATGGCATTTGTATCAATGGTTGCATTGACGGCTTTTCAAGGAAGATTATCTGGCTTAATTTGGAAGCAAGGTTATCTTTCCCTCACAACCAAAAACACACTTCTTTGGTGACATTGTTGATTTTGTGGTCTAAAAACAAAGTGATAAATCTTTCTCAAGCAAGTACTGTGCAGCGCTGCCAAACGAAGCACGTTGATGGCCGTGCTCTTGCTCTCTCGCTCTAGTCGATGTGTGTGCACGCGCTCTTCCAGGAGAAGTGCCCGTACAAGAAATTCCGAGCTTTCTGATGTCACACAGCCCCATACTTGGAAAAAAAAGACTGCGAAATTTATGAGGATTTGGAAAAATATTTTTGGCAAAGAAATACTTACGTCCAACTTGTGTTTTGAAACTTTGGCCATGTTTAGCATGAGAATCCACCTCTTTAACAGTGTAAATAAGTCAGAAGGTGTAAAATTGGATACCCCCCGCCCCGGCTTTCAGTAAATTACACTTATTGACCATCAATGTGCGGTGAGTTTGAAAATAGAATTTAACTAGATAAAAATGTTGAACACAGGAATAAATTTTTACTGCTTTTTATTTAGAAAAAATCTGAAAAGTAATGGACGAAAGAATCTAACACTTCAAACTTCAAAAATGAACTATAATACATCTATACAAGGCTTTTTTGTCACACTGGGTTGCAGAGTTTACACTCAGGAGCCTTTTCTTTCTCCAGGTGTTTTTTGATAATTCAATCCAGTCACTCTCTGAAGCAGTTCCTATCTAATCGCAAGCATAGGCCCACATCACACTCCTGGCACTTCCATGGGGTGCTCTTTTTGCATCGTACGAAACGACACCGACCCATGCTGGCGTTCTTCGATGGGTCCTGAATGCCACTCACAGGAACAGATAGATGATCGCATCGCCATCCAGGGGAACGCCTGTGAGCTGAGCAGCCAGCAGCTCCTGAAAGGTTTGCCGTGTCATGGGCTTGTTCTGATGGATGGCACACAACTCTGTGTGTAAAATCTTGAGCTCATAATGTAATAACAAGTTTTACATTATGAGAAATGTATTATATTATAAACTCATCAAAAACATGTCATATTTTCATAATTGTAATAGCTTTTAAAACATAATTAGTATTCCCTTACAGTACATTTTTAAAAATCTAAATAGTCTTAAACTACCTGCAAAATTCAACATTTAAATATTCATGCAATTATTATTATTCTCATATTTTATTAAACATAATGCACTCATATTCCTTTACAGTAAATTTAAAAAATCTAAATCCAGTCTAAACCTGTCTAAAAATCCACCAGATTAATATCACTTACATTATGAGTTGCTACACCTCCTCAAGGTCTGAATATGCAGACTCCAGGTCTGAAGAGTCCTGCTCAGCCTCCTCCCTATAGTGTCACCAAAAATAAACTCAATCGCCTCCTCTTTTGTATACCCTGTTTTTGTCCATTTTTTAATAATGTTTTGTAATCGAAAACTCTGTAAACTTTTCAAATTCTTCCTTCCTGCTCTCCCTGAAAAGTTGTCATTTGCTGACGGAAAGCGTAAAATTACCGTAATAAACCGTATATTGGCGTAAAGCGCATGTTGTCTACTGTCAGGAGCACTATTTTGATATTTAGAATTATTTTGCTAGTGCAAACGGTTAAAGAGTTACGGTATTGTAATATTGTGGGTGTTCTCGGGGCTTATAGCTTTCCTAAGATAACTTTAGGAACATATAAATAAAACCCTCGGACACTGACGAGATCTTCTTTTTATCCTCTCCTTCTTTTTAGTCCCTTTTTTCTCTGTGCAAATGTAATTCACATTAGCTTTTAAGAATAATGACACAAATGTTGGGAAAGTGATAATGCGGAACAGGGGTGTGTTTCCCAAAAGCATCATCAATCTGGAAAAAAGCAAAATAACTGTGAAAAACGAGATTTAGTCCTCAGATGCCATGTCTGGAATTTCTAGCAAAAAAATCTAGCATTAATTTGATGTCAGACGGATTCATATAAAGTTATTACTCACCACCTGTGCGACATTTTTCACCAACTTGGCTGCTGAACGACAGGTTTGCAACAATGGGCCTGTATACAATGTTTAAAATTTTAGTATCCAGATATAAATTAAACGGCACATTTAGAGTAGGCCTACTGAGAGTTCAGGCCGATGTTTAGAGTTCAGGGTTAGCAGATGGCCGATATGTGCTGCCGATTTTTTTGGCCAATATCACTTAGTTTTCCCCTTCATTTGCATGCTAAATTGTCACAATAATAATAAGCACAACATTTCTAAACTTAGCATCATTTATTGAACACTGACATCTCTCCAATCTTAATTTTGTGCACTGCACTGTATTAAAATAAAATATTTATCCAAAGTTAACCGAACAAATCAATAAACTGACCAAGTATTAAATATATAAAACAGGTAATATTAAAAAAAAAACTGCCAATCATATACATAAAAGTTTTAGAGCATTTATTAAGTAGAATTTTTCAAGTTTGTAGGAACATAAATGTAAACTTTAATAAATACAACTTTATAAATAAAAATCAATTAAACTGAAAAATATAAAAAATAAAAATATATAAAAAATAAATAATAGTAGTGCTGCAAACACACTAGCAACCAGCAGCATTTGTGTTTGGTATAAATGACACAGAACATCTAAAGTGCATTCTAACTTTCTGCATTTTTATATAAAACAAAGTCCTCAAGTAACCAACTTAAAAAAACTTAAAGGTTTTCGTGCACTTGACTTAGCAGCATTAAAAAAATTTAGCAAATCCCCTCATTTTTGAGTGAAGGAAATTTTGTAAACATTACAGAACAATATAAAAAGGAATGTGCTTTACTTTTAACTCAAGTGCAGTCCCTGAGTCTTCCTCACTCTACCTATCTTTCACTGAAAATTTTCAGTACTCCCAGTTTAAGGACGGCAGGTTGTCATGCAGGAAACACAACTGTTCTGCATGTTCTCCTGTGAGGCGGCTCCTCTTGTTGTCATAAATATTCCCAATCTCACTAAATACCCTCTCGCTGGGAACAGAGGAGTTTGGTGGACAGAGGAATTTCCTTGCCGGTGGTGCAAGAAGGTGTAGGCGGGATGTATTCTGTTTCCACCATTCCAGTGGCTGACCAGTCTGTCTGTCAATCAATGGCTCACGGAGGTACTGATCCAGCTGCTCAGAGATGTGATGCTCATCATCACTCTCCTGAGTAGGAGTTTCATGAGGCCCCAAGATGTTTGCATACATTTGTTCAAGAACACTGGAGGGACCAGGTAATTCTTCATCTTCCACCCTTCTCTGTTTCGGATCTGATCCTTGGTCTTCAGTGGTGGCTGTTTTCAGTTGCTCGGACACAATGGCATGCTCTTCTTTTATCCATTGCAAAAAAAGACATGACCCTTATAACGAGGGTCCAGCAGTGTCGCTAGCACCAAAAATTTTGGCTGATGAACATGTTGCTGCTGCACTCCCCAGTGTGGGACCCAGACATGGTCTTGGCATTTAGGACAACTTGTTTCCTTTCCTAGTTGTCGTCAATGAAGTGACATGTTAGGCTCATCAGTGCTTCAGTGTCCCCAGACCAACAGTCTGTTGTGAAAGATAAAAAAGGGCCAGCATCCTCTGCGATCAGTGCTTTTACTTTCTTCTCAACTTTTGCAACGATACCATCTAGGATGTCTGTGCGGTAGTGCTTCTCAGTTTTTAGGTTGTATCTGGGCTCCATTGCAGCCACTAGCCTCCGAAAACCAATACCTGAGACAAATGTAAATGGCTGATTGTCTGTGGCAATCATTTCCGTAACTGAAATGTTCTGAATTTTATGATGTTATGATCTTGTGGTGTTTTTCTTTTTACCTTTTTCAGCGCCCAAGCTCACCAGTCCATTGCAGATATTGCACCTGCCCGTGGATGTGCCTGACTTTAAATCGGCGCTACCAAACATGGATATCGGCTGATGCCGATATATTAAAAAATGACAAATATCGGCCCGATATATCAGCCGACATATATATCGGTCGACCTCTAGTATTGACATAGTATTGATAATCTCAAAACAAAATTGCCATTATTGCTTACCATTTTAAATGCCTGTGCAGGGCAAATTTCAGCACCATTGAAATAAGGTCTTCCACATCAGTTGCCTTTAAAGACCTATAAGTCTTTTGTGTTGCTCCTAGAAGAATAATATAGAAGGTTGATTATGTTAAAATTGGTGTTAGATTTGAGGTATGGTATTATTTAAAATACAGTATTTTGCAACCATAACAATGTGTATTTTATTTACATATATACATATATTTATTAAGTGCAAAATGCAAAACAATAGCCAGTTGTGGTAAAAAAACTTGTCTATAATTATATCACAGATAATTAAGTCTTTGAAAGCTAGTTTGCCTTTTTTCTCTTTCAAACTGTAGGCACTCAAGACGTCGTTTATTGCAACCTTGTGTTACACTTTTAAAAAGGATGTGATGTCCGTTCTTGGGGCAACACATTTAATTTCTGTTAAAACATGAAAAAGACAGGTTCACAAGGAGCACTTTCCGTTGCATTTGCACTCATCACGTACTGAATACTATTTCTATTCTGTTAGTCAGTTACTGATGCATAGTACGACGCTTGGGTGCCCCCTGCTGGCGAAGCTGAGTTTAACAAGATCCATTTTAAGCAAAACACAGTGCAATCCAGTAATGCAAATTAATTTCAAACTAATTTTCTTTGTTCCCAGACAACAGTTATTAATGAGTTAAAAATTTGAAGGGTGCATTTTTTTTATCTGTCTTTTTTAAATACTCAGGGCTACACTTGCGCAACATTTTGTGCACGGCTGCCCCTATAGATTTGTTACTCCGAGGGATTGAAGCAGTTCATCTGTTAGAAAACAAACAAAAAAGTCATAATTAAACAACACGTTTATTTAGAATTTTGTCATTATGATAGCAGCTGAAAGAATATTTTGTTTGTTTGAATGGAAACTGCTAAATCCATGGCCGACGTGTTGAAAGTTTATAAATGAGGAAGGGAGAAAAACAGAAGTGCACTCATCTCCATTGTTAAGAATGATTATTTCTTTAGATGCATTTGCACAGGCACTCAGTTTGATCAGTCTTGCTGGTCACAATGTTCGCATAACACTGAGAAACAAACAAAAGACAGCTTTAGACCTGGCTCACTGAGAATGATCTCTTCCAACCCTGATTTAAAGCAAATGCACATCCGACACCATAATATGTAGTTGTTATGGCTGTTCATCTCATATTATAGCTGTATATGCTTGCAGCAGACTTGGAGAAAGATTAGCTTTGTCTATGACATCTTGAGCCACCCTTTTAAATGTAACTAATCAGTTTGACTTGCATCTCTTTTGCATCAGTCCAGTGGTATGATACTGAATTACTCTAATTGTTACCCTCTTTTTATGTTTTTCAGCTGAAAACAGTGTCTCTCTGGAGGATATTCTTGTTTTCTTCACTGGATGTGACAGCATTCCAGCTCTGGGTTCCTCTCCAGAAAAAATTCTTCGCATACCAATTCATGCAGTATACACTGCTTTCAAAGCTGACATTTTTTCCATACGCAATTCACCAGGATTTGGAAGAGCGTGAGAGGTAATATAGTTGAGGGCTTGTAGAACTTTAGTGAAAAAAACATTTCTCTTTAATTTATGCTGATGCTGTTTCATTTTGTTATTATCTGATACCAAAATTCAGTATTTACCGTAACAAACACATGAAGAAATATACAGAAAAAAGTTATTTGTTACATTTAAGGATATATTTAAACTCATAGTGTTGTGTTCCCGTCTTCCAGCCTGAACAAACATGTTGCTCTATTCCATTGCTAGGGCAGATTAAAGCTTTAGTCATGTTGATTTTGTTTTCTTTTTTAGTTATTTCATTTTGTTACACCCGATACCAAATTTTAGTGTTTACTGTAACAAACACACAAAGAAATATATAGTAAGAAGAAATGTAAGTTCTTTGTTACATTTGAAAATATATTTCAAGCCGTGGTTTTGTGTTCCAGTCCTCCAACCTGCTATGGCATATTGTTCCTTCTCTATAGGCTGGTGTATGGCCTTATAACAAATAAATTATTCTGTGTTCATACTTTTTATGTACTGGCTTATTGCATTTTTGTGTCTACAGTATGTGCACTATAAATGTCTTTTTTTTTTTTTTTTTTTTTTTATAATACAATATTCCCTACATATATGGTGATAACATTCAATGATTAATCATGAATAAGTGTATTTTTAGTGTTTATACATGTGACCTAGGGACTCCTCTTGTCCATTGTTTTACTTCAAAGTGAAAGAAGATTAAACTAGTCGTGTCAAATGTCATTTGAACTAATCGGTTGACTCACTCATTCATTAAGACAGTGACTTGCTGCCACCTACTGGCAGTTTAGTTTCATATTTAAGGTACATTTTAATTAAAAACTTAAAATTAGAAATAATTCCATATTTAAATATTGAGTTAAATTTATGTAGACAGATTGTAAATGCTGTGTAAATATATTAATGCCACTTCTCATTCTGTGTCACCTCTGTATTGCAAAGATGGATTTTGTTGATAATGATTTCATTAGATTGGTAACAGCCATAATGTATAGGCTACTAGACTAGTATAAACTTTAAAAAGCCTTAAATTTGACTTTAAAAAATGTGCAGCAACCCAGAAAGAGAAAAACTAAATAAACAAAGTAAAAATTATTACTTCCATTTGATGTATTGCCATTGTTGTGATTTTTAGGCTTCCCTGGCTGATTCTTTTTGGGAGCAGATGTATCCTCTCCAGGCTTTGAAACTGTAGGTTCCTCTTTTGTATCCGTTTCTGTGACTGCAGTTGCTCGTCCCATTGCTGTTGTGCCATGACTTTTGGCCTTTTTTTAGGACCTGGTATCAGTGGTGGGACAGAAAAGAACTTGGACTGTCCCAGCTTAGAAGAACCAGTCTTTTCCTCTTTTTTGGCCCATGATTCCTCAGCGAATCTGATGTCCTTTAAATTCAGGGGGGTTTGAAAAGTTTTTGAGAAAAGCCACGGTGCATTATATGTTCCATGTATCTTCTTTGCAGAGAAGCATACATTTTACGGACAAAGTTGCCCGGACGCAGTCTACGTGCCTTCTGTAGGATGTGTTGCTTCACAGTGGAAACCATCCTTCTACATGGCAGTTTGTTTCTTGTGTCTTGTCTAGTCTTTGTTCTCCATCTTCCACTGATGTTCTGTCTTTGTCAGCTGAATGCCTTTTTAGGTCACACCCAGCATGACTGCACTCCACATGGGAAAGATAGCCATGTTTGTGTTGAAAAGTGTTTGAATGATTCTTGGACTGTAGTGCGTGTTTTCCTCTGGAGACTCTCCCTCTTCAGTGACTGCTGTGGTTGCCTCATCAAACGCTCTTCTGAACACAGCCGAGAAGCGAGACCTTCCCACAATTGTCAAAATTGTCAGAATTTCACCTGTAGTAAGTCAGTCTGGTCACTAGGAAGGTACTACAAGCTTTAGAGCTTCATTTGAAATGTTGGTGAAACTCCCATAGTCCACTAAACCAAGTTGTCTCCTGTGGTTGTACAGTGTTCAGATGTTTACAGACATTCGTGATATGGCCATCCAGCTAAATCCTAAGTCTCGCATGTGAATCAATAGAGCAGCTGGTATATTGTACCTTAAAGGAGAAAAAATAGTGTTTTAATCATTTTTATTATTTTGTTTGCATCTTGCAAAAAGATTAGATACAGTATTCTTGAATCATCCTCCATTTACATCCACCTCTATTATCATCACTTACCTCAGCCTTCCTCTCTCTGAAGCAGAATCTGCACCTATACCATGCACTGCTATGTCATCTTCTACCTGGAGTGCTGTTTCAGCCTGAATTCCAAAATAGAGATTCCCATATTCCTTCCAGAATGTTACATAATGTTCTTTCAGCAACATTTTGCTACTTCAAGTAAAATAGCTACTTCATTCACTAAACACCTACCAAGCAACCTCATATAGATGCGCAATACATCTTAAGCATAGATGGCTTGACTGCAGTCATTTGCGAAGATGATATTAGGGGGCAGAGCTATATAATCAGAGTCTCATATCTCGTCCTGCTGGTAAGTCGCATCAATAATTGCTTTGTCTTTATAACCATGTTTAGATCATTTTCAAGCCCAAGTCTGAACTTTAAACTACACAAAAATTTAATTATTTTGTCTGTCAGCCCTTAGTTGTGTTAGTTGAGCCAAATATGTATTATTTGTGATGATAAGATGAAGAGCCTGCTTGTGAATTCTGAACTTCTGTTTATTTAATTTAAGACTTCTCATGCAACATTGATGCACTGTATTCTGATCAGCCTTTTGGTGCTGTTTGTCCCAGTCTTGTCTTGACCATCCACCTGATCTCAGCCTGAATTATTCCATCCAGCACACACACAGTCACACATGTGCATCACTAATAAACCGAGGGAACGAAATAGTAAATCATGCGCACAATTTGATGTTTTTTCATGCATGCCGTGTGGGGCTCTGTAGAATACAGTATCCCAGATCCCACCCTGGAGGTATCACAAGCTCAGGAACGAATCCGCAAAATGGGTCTGGAACGGAGTCCACTTGCACAGCGCAGCAGATAAGGATTGTGGATCCAGAGATCAGATCCGGGGCAGACCCACCCCGTGTCTGCCGATAAAGTAGTTCATCTGCCGCGGATCCAATCTGGACCCGTTAATGGATACCTTTCAGATCACTCACGAACTAGTATTCTGGCCAAAACTGGCTACACAGAATTATTTAAAATCTAATGGACCAACATCAGATAGACTGGATTGCTCTATAAAAGCTTGAATATTTAATGCCTGCCTTTATTTATATTACAGTTTTTTTCAACTGCTTACATACAAAATCCTTACTTGTCACACAATTTCTGAAAGCTGACACCAAACAGCAGAACCACACACCAAATCTGCAAAACCACACACTAATTCTTGGCCTGTGACTCATTTTTCAATTTCATAAAACACTTTTTGCAAAACACAATACATAATTCTCTATGTAACACACAAAAATCTAACAGGAAGTATCTTGATTTCCTTTTTGAAACACAACCAATCAAAATGCCACACTAATTCATCAGTGCCTCACACTAACTCCTCACATGCACAAGCACTCATTGCTTTACTTACAGTTTTTCTCGATTGTTTACACACATTTTCTGAAAGCATGCCTCATTCTCTCAGAACTCTACACACAAATCAAAAAACACAATGGGCAAAACTCCTCAGTTCTCCTGCAAAATGAAACTTTACATTCAAAACAATGTTCTTTCTTCTCAAAATGGTATTTTGTTTTCAAATGACACACACAAACCATCATATGAATAGACATTTATAAGAACCAGTTGAACACTGATGTGCTCTATGTAAAACACAATGATGAATGGAAAACACTTCTCCATTCATTATAATGACTTTGGTCTTTATTTGGTTCAATGTTACACTTACTACAGACAGTACATACATAAGTGTGTTGTAAATATATATATATATATATATATATATATATATATATATATATATATATATATATATATATACACACACAGACTACAAATATTTTACAACACACTTATGTATGTAAGTGTAAATTAATAGTTTTTATAGACAGAACACACAAATACACAGTAACAAATATATTTTATTTTTCCAACAAAAACAATGTACAGTGCACATCCAAACCAATGCAAAGTTGCACATACAGTGGTATACATAAAAAACAACAGAATAATTTACTGTATACAGTAATACATTTTACTGTTTACAGTATAAAAACAAACTACAGTATGCTGCTCTGCCTCTGTTTCCATTGTTGGCATCCAAAACAGAAGAGCTCACCTGTTGCCCTTTTATGCTAAAGCTCTGTTTGCTAATTGTAAAAATGTGTGAGATTTTTCTGCCCGAAAATTGTGCCAAATGCAGAGAATTGTGTGTAGTGTTTTGAAAAAAGTGTGTTTTAGAACTGCAATGTGAGTGTAAAGCAGGAATTGTGCTTGTAGTTTAGCAGAATTGGTTCAGGGGGTTGGTGCATGAGTTACATGTTGTGGTCATTGTGTCTCAAGTACCAATATTTGTGTGTAAACAATTGAGAAAAACTGTAATTGGTTAGTTGCAGAAAAAAAAATCTCCACAGGAAGTGGCGAGGTCACGCAGTCCTAGAGGCACAGATCATTAACCTATCATTTATCGACCTCAAATATGGCTTATCACTTGAAACATGTAAGTCGCAACTTTAGTCCATTCTCTTTAATGTTTGCCTATAGATAAATGTGCGCTATTATTTGGCGCATATCCAAGTGTTTGTGTGGAGAGCGTGTTTACTGCATGACATGGAGGCGCCAGTGTGATCACTGCACTTAACTTAAAATACTCCATCATTTTTGGTCATAGATAAGAGTAATGCAAAATGTAAAAGGGTCTACTTTTATTTCTGTAAACTCACAATAGAGCTAGTTGAAGATGAGCATTTATGGTTAAAACTTATATGATTTTTTTCAGAAAATGAGCAATGGTTTCACTAGATAAGACCCTTATTTCTCATCTGGGATCGTGTAGAACAATTTGAAGCTGCAGTGAAACTAATTTTGACCTTCAATCGTTTGGTGCCCATTCATGACCACTATATGGAGAAAAATCCTGGAATGTTTTCATCAAAAACTTTAATTTCTTTTCGACTGAAGAAAGACATGGACATCTTGGATGACATGGGGGTGAGTAAATTATCAGGAAAAGTTTATTTAAAAGTGAACTAATCCTTTAAGTTTAAGACTTGACATTTTATGACTTGACTTGAACTTGAGCTAAATGACTCGAAATAACTTGTCTTTTGTTTAATAAATTTCTGTTTTTGAGCGCACCGCAACCTAACCACGTGACGCAGCAGACAAGCAGGGAGAGCTATCGTGAGCATGCAGTCCTGACTGAACACAGAAGGCGCTATGCCAAGAATAATTAAGTAAAAAAAAACAAAAAAACGTTTTGGACATGTTAAGAGTTGACTTCGAATTGGTTTTGTGTTCATTAAACATAAAACTGGGTTAAAATCAGTGCTGTCAACGTTTTCCAGTTTAACGTCAAAAATATTTAACGCAAACGCAGCATCCGTTTTTTCTGTCATCCTTTGGCTAGCATTACAAATATGATCACGCTCTTATTCATGCAAATGCTTTTAAATCATTTAAGCATGGCAAAAGAGAAAAAGAGTGCGCTGTCTGTGAATGTCCTGTCACACACGACGCACGCCAGAATGTCACACTTGAACGAACAATAACACAAAAAAATGTCATTTTGTCGAGTATCCTCATTAGAGCAGCCTTGAATGAGTTAAATAAAGTCTTAAACGAAAGTAAATAGTTGTGAGAAAGTGGGACGCAAGTGAGATCCGTGTCATGTGCGACAGATCTTAAAGTGACAGCAACCAATGCTGTCTGTCATTGAAGAACAAAGGTAATAGAGAAAATGATCACATTTAATTTTATGGCAAGTGCAATGCATTGTAAATGGTTAGTCACTGTTAATAAGGAAATGTCAGCTTTTTTGCAATAGCACCCCAGACAGCAGGTGACTCCGCGCCGGATCCGTCTCCAAACCGGTAAATCCGTGTTACAGTCACCTCCGTTTTACTGCTTTAATACGGATCCAGCCCGGACCAATGTTTCAGTGGGCAGGAACAACAGTCGCAAAGCAGATTCGGGCCGTATCCGTGGAAACGAGCGCGCGATTTTTCTTTCTGGATTTTTTGAAGAGGCAGCCAGTTACTTGCTTTCCTTTTTATTATAAATTATATGTAATCAATGAATTTGACTGCTTATATTAATTATTATTAACTATTTTATATTAATTTTTGCTTTTAAAATTTGCAGCGTGGTATAGTGATAAGTTATCGTTAATGCAAGCTTGCTAAGGCCTCTTATGGTGCGTTCACACCGGACGCGAATGAAGCGGTAAGCGCGAGTGAATTACATGTTAAGTCAATGCAAAGACGCGAATAGACATCCTGCGGCTCAATTTCAGAAAAATCTGAACTTTGGTGTAAATTCGCGCCGCGTTAACCAATCAGGAGCTTGCTCTAGTAGTGACATGACGTAGCGAGCTGAGGCAGAAATTCGAAACAACAATGGAGGATAAAATCATCATCGCTGTACATCTTCATACATTTATAGAAACAGAAATAAAAAGGATTGTGTTTGAAAGAAAGTGAGTGAGGAGGTCGGACAATCTGATAAGTTGTAAAAAACGGTCTTTACTCAATTTGATATATATACAGCTATGGAAAAAATTAAGAGACCACTCCAAGTTCAGAAATCAATGTTAAGTTAATTTTTTCCATAGCTGTATATATACATATTAAGACTACAAGCTAACTAAAGACGATCAATTGAGCTTATTCGCTGTAATTTACAACTATTTCCCCACTGACAAGTTTATTCAGAGGAAGTGTACAGAAAGCAGTGGGAGAGTCTGGGACACATAAAGGAGCGGGAGAGCCCCCCTGTTGCCCCCCTGTTGTGAAGGAATTTTCACGCGCGAATGAAGCGAGTAAACTCAAAATGTTCACGCGTCCAACTACGCCCGAATAGCGATTATAGTACCTATCAAACGTTTGGAAACATATCAATTTTTTAATGTTTTTGAAAGAAGTCACCAAGGCTGCATTTATTTAATCAAAAGTGCAGTTAAACAATAATTTTGCGAAATATATCAAAATAATAACAGTTTTCTGTGTCACATGATCCTTCAGAAATCATTCTAATATGATTTGGTGCTCAAGAAACATTTCTGATTATTATCAGTTTTAAAAACAGCTGTGCTGCTTCATATATTTGTGAAAGTGGTGATAATTTTTTTAGGATTCTGTGATGAATAAAAAGTTCAATGAACAGCATTTAGTTCATTTCATTCATTAAATGTATTAAAGCATTTATTAAATATAAATCTTATGTAACATGATAAATGTCTTCACTGTTATACTGTCATATAACGTCTCAGGTTACGTATGTAACCATGGTTCCCTGAGAACAGGGAACGAGACTCTGCGCTGACTGCGCTATGGGGGAACGTCCTCCGTGACCCGTGCTCGAAATGCCAAAAATCACCACACTCCAATCCTATTGGCCGGCGACAGCCTATCACGTCAAACGGCGCGAACCGTGACGTATAAAGGGAGCGCCTGGGGAAACAGCCGACATCTTCTTGTCTTTGAGTGACTGTAGCAGGCATCCCGCAGCATGGCATGAAAGCGCAGAGTCTCGTTCCCTGTTCTCAGGGAACCATGGTTACATACGTAACCTGAGACGTTCTCTTTCGAAAGGGAACTTCTACTCTGCGCTGACTGCGCTATGGGGAACGATATACCCACGCCGCCATGCTAGAGGAGAATGCCAGTCCAAATGTCAGGACACACATCCGGCAGTTCCAGGGAAAAACCGGGGGCAGAACTCCAAGGCTGTCAGTGACAGCATTCCCTACGGCCAACAGCCCAAGCTGAGCCTAAAAGAGGCCTTCCGACAAAAGCCTACAAAGGCTGCCCGAACATCTGGAACCAACAGCCCGAGAGGGGGTGGTCCCTTTAAGGGAATGTGGCCAAGGAACCACAGGAACCTCGGCCAGTCACTCGGGGGGAAAAATCCATCCCGCTGCCACCAAGGAGGCCTAGCCAGATCCAGCGAAGTTAAATCCGGCCTAGCCAACCTCGTCTGATATACAGAATCTCCAAGCGCAAACTCCAGAGAGGAGAGCAGGAAAGAGCGACTGCGAAAGGGCAGTAAGCAACTCAAACCCACACGCAGAGATGGGCATCCTGGAGAGCGGAACTCAGCTAAACGCTCTGGACCCTCGTATGAGGGGAGTACAACCACTCATCCAAGGATCTACTCAGCCATTAACAAGGTGCTGAGGAGGCTGTGCGCTAAAGACCCCTGACCCAGGGGAGCACAAACCAGCCTGGGGGCCGGTCTAACGGGAGACTTCATAGAAGTCTACAACCATACCAGCTTAGGGAGCTAAGCACAATTACGGAGTTAACCCCGAAGGGAAGTACAAAGCTCAACCTAACAGACAGACCGAAAAGCGGGCACAAAGTCATGGAGGCCGGGAAAAGGGCCTACAACATAACCAGAGTTCACTAGAGAACTAGAACTGAATGCAGACGGCAGTAGCCCAGGATGGCCTGTAGGGCCGCACCCTATTGCATATCATGGTGGTTCTTTTTTTAGCAAACACCAAGACATAACAGCTGCAAGTGCCCACGAGACAGCCCATCCAACACAAACCAACGAGCAGTGCACTCGGTGAAGTACCTTCTACTCTTTAAGCAAGAGGAGTACAACATACACCATCATGCGCTAAGGAAAGGCCCCGTGGGCCTATAATCCCAGCAGGCACGTGGCATCAGCTCGTGGCAGTGTTATTTGCTGTCAAAGGTCAGCATGCTCCACAGGAGGCCTTTACGGCCTACCCGTCACACGCGACATCAGCCAGCGGCCACTAAAGTTCTAGGAGCAAAAATAGAACCTGTTAAATAGACAGAGAAATTATTTTAGCTCGACTAGAGCTAAAGGGAATAAACGCACAAAAATACTCAATAAAAACATCTTTTACTCTCAGCGAGAGGAGTACCAAGCTAAACTCCGACATGCTAGCAAAGGAAGGCCTGAAACGGCCTGTAACCTTAAAAATGCACGGCAATAGCTAGTGCGTTAATATAACACCCAAGGGGTATGAGACATACAGAAACCCATACAAGCAGTGCCAACATGCTAGATAAAACATGAAAGGAGGCCCCAACGGGGGCCAACAACTTCCATAAACACCTGGCAACAACAGAGTAACGTATGACTCATCATGGAATGATGCCCGTACATGACCAGCGTAGCTGGGCCAACAGGAAGCTATAAAAGAGGCCTGGAGAAGCCTGCTATTTAAAGAACCATGTGGCACTAGCCCATGGTCATGACAGGGCCCTAGCTGCCAGGAAGGGCCAGTATAACCTAAAATGACAAATTTAAGGGAACTTAGTGCCTAGGAGTCTAGGCATACACATTCCAGCAGGCAATGTTAACATGCTAAACAGCGTGAGCGTAACGAGCATCGTAAACCAACAGCGCTGTATCCAAACAAGCTGCATACAGAGAGGCTAAAAACAAATAGCCAACAATCAAACAGCAACGAATCCCAGATGCTGTGGTGCGAACGACCGTGAGAAGTCGGGTAAACAAAACTCCCAGCACTCATACCGAGTGTGCGATCCAACAGGTGATGCACTCAGTGAAGCACAAACCCTAACCGGGGAGTACAACAACCACACCGTATTCAAAAATAGAGGCCGGAAAAGCCTGCTATCATAAAGAACAGGTGTAACCTGTGGCAGCACAAACACGCTCACATAACACGCCTGCATAAACATATGAAGGGGAAATATGGGCAAAAATACGGCCAGCAACTTCCTCAGAAGGAGGCCAGAACTAGGAACTATACAATCACAGGGGAATAGTCATGACAGGGGGATGTAAACAAACATACACCTAACCTAGTTCTAGCCTAGCCGCTAGCTAAGGACTGTATGTAGACCACGCTACACTCGGGCTACAAATTCCTAAACACACGGAAAAAGCAGCGCGAGCGACAGCATTAGGTGGCCGAAAAACCGGCCAACACATAACTGACAATAGCGAAAGCTAGTTCTAGCTATACACAGTATCAGCCGAGAAACTACATCAACGCTAAAGCAACAAAGCGGCCATAAAGGGCCTGCCTGTCACAGTCAGCCTATCATACAGTTATTTGCTCAAATAACCCCATAAAACATGAACAGATGACAACTATATGCACGGGAAGCTATACAGGAAAAGCAAGGTCTATATTGAGAATAAAAAATGGACCTGGCTTACCTCCTGCGGCTCGTAGAACGCAGATTCCTCCCCGATTCGTCCCACGGAGGGGAAAAACCAAAGTTCCAAAGCCCAAAAGCACTTTCACTATCAAGCCAGACGGCGGGCCGTCAGAAAAATATTCATCATAGGCCCACTACATCAGCCCGACTGTAAAGCCCGCAGCATATAGATGTCACAAAACGCTACCGGGAGGCGAAGGAAGAGCGATGACGAGAAAAAGCCCTCGCGAGAGAGGGGATCGATTACCGGCGCTGCTGGCGCCGCCCCTCGATCACCTCCCTCAGATCTTGCTTCTTCCTTCTAGCGTCTCGCCGTCTCTGCGACTTACTCCGAGGAGGAGGAGGCGCCCGGGCGGCGACACTTTCCCTCTGGGCCTGCCTCTGAGCCTCGGCTCGAGAAGGCCCGGGACCTCCCGGCTGTCTGGGCCCAGAGCTGGATCTGAGCGGGATGCAAGATCTATACGCCGCTGAGCGCGTCTTCGCCTCCCTGAACTTCTCAACCACCGCCTGCACGGAGGTGCCAAAAAGCTCAGTGGGCGAAACCGGGGCATCGAGGAGAAAATGTTTCTCTTTCTCCCCGATGTCCGCACAGTTGAGCCACAGATGCCGCTCAGTGGCCACCATGCCCGCCATAGATCGACCGTTCGAGGCGGCAGTTTGTTTGGTGGCTCTCAGAGCGAGATCCGTGGTCCGACGCAACTCCGCGACCGCCTCAGCGGAAAGACCTTGACCCTGATCAAAATCCATAAGCAGATCAGCCTGATACGCCAGAAGCACTGACATAGTGTGCAACGCCGCACCAGCCTGACCTGCAGCGGCGTAAGCCCTGCCATTCAAACGTGACGTCATCTTCAACGCTTTGGATGGCAGCTTTCAGTGTCGGTGCACTCCCTGTAGTGAGATAGTTCGCAAACGTCTCTTCCACAGGAGGCATCGACACGTACCCATGCTGGCCCAATCCCTCAACATCAGCGAAGTCAGCTCGCTGATACTGATGCTGATGGATTCGGGCCGAGTACGGGTTCTTCCATGCCTTCAGCATGAAGATCGGGAAGGAATGGAAGGCTCGCTGGAGTTGCCGGGTTATGAATAGAGAGAAACCGATCGTCTAACCTGCTGCGAGCGGGTTCCCTCCTCACGCGCTCCCAGGGCAGCTGCAGTCTGCTCGAGGCGCGTTCCACAACCTCCAGCAACTCAGAAAACGCCGCGCAGGGAGGCCTAGCAGGAGCCGCGGGCTCGCCCGCTACTTCCACCTCGGCCATCTCCTGCTCTCTGGGGCCTTGAGCCAAGAGAGCACTCGCTCCTGGGTCTGAGGATGTTAAGGATACAACATCATCGTCATCCGCCAGAAGCGCGTCCTCGTCAGCCGCTTCAGTTTGAGAAAGATTAACACCCCTCTCAAATTCCTCAGCGAGTTCCTCGAGCTCCACCTGTGAGCCCCATGATTTCAATCGCCGCTGAGCCTCAGCACGAGCGGGGCCGGAACCACCAGGCAGCGGTGGTGGCACCTCTCCCCTCGAGAAGAGGGCCAAACGAGAACGGAGCGTTCTCATAGGAAAACGCTCACAGTTAGCACAGGCAGCACCCTCGAGTACTGTCCGTGCGTGCTCCTCGCCCAGACAGAAAACGCACAAGTTGTGTGTGTCCTCCGGTGTCAGAAACCTGGGTCAAGGATCAGCACACTTCCTGAACGATTTAGCAGACATACTAACTTTGGCAGAGTGAAAAAGGCACGAGCAAAAGCAGTCGCGAAAAGACAAGAGGATGTCGGCTGTTTCCCCAGGCGCTCCCTTTATACGTCGCGGTTCGCGCCGTTTGACGTGATAGGCTGTCGCCGGCCAATAGGATTGGAGTGTGGTGATTTTTGGCATTTCGAGCACGGGTCACGGAGGACGTTCCCCCATAGCGCAGTCAGCGCAGAGTAGAAGTTCCCTTTCGAAAGGGAATCTGAAATATTTCTTAAGCAGCAAATCATCATATTAGAATGATTTTTGAAGGATAATGTGACAGGAGTAATGTTGCTTAAAATTCAGCTATCAGCTTGTCATTTCCTCCTGATCACTCCCACTTCTTTAAATGCCTTTGAATTAATATTAAATGATTAGTATATAATCAAATAATGTCTGTCTCTGAATTATAGTAAGTTCAGCCTCCAGTCTTTTGATCTCGCATATTATATTACCATATAGCTTCACTGTGAAACTAGAGGGCTTACTTAAAAGTGGTAGTACATTACACGGATTTCTGATTTTTTTATATATTCTGGCACCTTAGTTTTGTGTGCAACTCTTTTTACAGGGGACATAGTGTTTTTTGTCTCCTTACTACATATTTTAAAGGCAATACCAGTTGAATTACTTTGCTGACTGTCAACAATATCAAGAACTATAAGGATTTTTTGTCATAATTAATCTTTTTTAGAAACAATGAAAAGGAGGGAACCACCTCTAACAAGCTCTGGAGTCAGACGGAGTGTTCGCGCTTCCCTCGAAAAATGACTGCATGACATTGCAGAAGACTGTCTATTAGAATCAGAACCAACTCAAGCTCACAAGTTGACACAGATTACGACACAGATTCCATCACCACACACACCAGCAATGACTTAAGAGCCCCTCAGATACAGGACCATTTTGATTCTGTTTCCACAGATGATATTGGAGAAGTGACAGAAAGACGACATGTTTCAGAGCCGACTCTGAATCATAATCTGAGCTTGCAGATGAGCCAGTCAGCCTTGTTGAAAGTTTAGCCAATTGGTCTGTACAGTTTGTCATTTCTTTAGTAGCCCTCACAGCCCTCCTTAGTTTGTTGAGATTTTACCACCCAGAGCTGCCCAAGAATGCTCAAACCATTCTTAACACAAAAACTGAATACAAAATCCAACAAAAATGTGGTGGTTTGTATCATTATAGAGGTATCCTGACAGCTGTGCATAACACCCTAAAACAACAATTGAAAATATGAAAAATGAAAAAACAATTGAAAATATTGCAGATGGCTTTGCCTTTTGATTGCAGATAAATATTGATGGCTTGCCATTATTTTAGGGCTTTTTTGAGTGTCCCAATGAAAGAACCTGTTGTTCTTGAAAAGAAAAAAATTTAGTGACAGACATGAAGGCCCTTACAAAAAACCTACAGGAATCCTGAAGGGTTTGTTACGTCCAATGTCTTGTTTGAGTGTTTTTGTGCAGGAGAAGGTGTGGCCTGCGCAGAGGTCCTGATTGGTCTGGGCCCAAATTGACTGATTCCTGCTCCCGTGATATAAGGACCACCCCAAACACCTTATGGGGCCGACTTTGTGCCATTTTGTTTGTTGCTTTGCTTTGTGTTATTTTTTGTTTATGTGTGCTTTGTAGAATTTGTTTCTGTTCAGTTTGAGTTATATTTTTTTTTCAGTATTGCTTTTCTTCAGCTACTTTTGTTTGCTATTTTGGCCTGGTCCACTCCTGAATTTAATCCCTTTGTTTGTTTATTTTCATTATATTGTGTTAATAAATCTACCTTTGTTGAAAATTTTATCGAGTGAGCACACATTCATTTATGTTACTGCTGGCCCTAGACGGTCGTAACAGGTTGTTCCTGCATGACTTGTTCTATGTGCAGGAATCCTGTAGGACTAAATAAAAATCCTACAGGACAGGGTGTTTTCCTTCAGGAGTCCTGTAGGGTTGTTCCTGTATGACTGTTAAGTTCTGCAGGAATGCATCACTCCTGCAGGATTTACTATGTACTTACAGGATTCCTGTAGGTATGTCCACTGACTTCTTGTAGGAATGCAAAACAATCTACAGGAATTATAAGATACCTGTGGGATATAAAATTTATGGTTTGGCTGGAATGTTTATGTTTATTTCTGATATGAACCTCATTAATAATTGTTACATTAATTACATTATTAATAAATGTTGTTACATTACAAAGGATTTTTTTTTTTCCGAATAATTATATACACAGCATGTTACGGTATTACATAAAATATTTATTTATTCAACTGGCCCAAATAAATTTTCCAAAATTCCAAGATGCTATTGGCATAAACAAACAATCCAAAATGTATATAAAATATACTAAAATAGCCATTTATCTCATTGTACATATATAAAACATTTATAAACATTTATAAAAACTGAGTTATTTCTTATTGTAAAACAATATTTATCATTGTACATTTATAAAACAGAGATCAGTGTACATACAATAAAAACTGAGCTATTTATCACTGTACATGTATTAACTGCAGATGTTTAAGAATGTTCAAAATAATCATGTTAAAGTGTATATATACTTGACAAAAATAGAATAGTAATTAATCAACTTCCCATTTGTTGGGTTGAATGCAAAGTAAATTCTGTACAAGCCCCACATCCTGTAAGTACACACAAGTTGTTCTAATCTCATTGCAGTTGATTAATTTAACATCAGTTGAGATATAATTTTCCCTAACTATCCCAGAGAAAGCAGTTCCTGTTTGTCTATCCATGTTGAACTTGGCTGTAATAACTGGATCAATGAAGGCAAAACCTTTATCAAAACCCACATCAAAAAATGATCTCACCAATGCCATTGTGCCTTGTTCTGTCACAACTGCATGGTTGATCCTTCTTGACAGTGTTGTGCTTGTCTTTGAATGAATCCTGTTTCCATTAATTATAGCTCTTGAATAAAATGCACATTGGTGAACATCAATTCCCTGTTCTCTGAACAGAAATGCCTCCCTAGGTGTTGGCATTCTTACTGTTGGTAAGCCCAGAAAGATTATGTTTGTCTTTTTTACACAGTTTGTGGCAAGTCTATACCCACGTAGCATACGGTCAACAAAATCTGTGCTTGTTTTTTTAACACTCTTATCGTAAACAGTAGATAGAAGCCGGGGAATACTTTGAAAAAGAGAAAAGCTATTGGCTATTTGTTCTGTAACTGCCTGAGTGCCATGGAAGAGCTTTTGCAAGTTACCATTGTGGCTTTCAAAAATAAATGCACTTTGGCACCATAGTGGACCCCAGTTTCGTACTGACTGTGCTGCATGCTGTAAAATGTGCACATTAAAACTAGCATGACATTTGCCATACAGTCTCTCAAACCGGCTCACAAAAGTTTTTAACAGGTATTCAGCTACATCTATGTCATGAGAACTCATGTCATCTTTTAATAGTAAGTATGTTGCTTGGACAAGGAGTAGTAGGTGTTCTAGGTAATCACATGATAAAATGCCACTCAAGCATGGAAGGCTGTAAAACACAAGAAAATTCCTGTACTCTGAAGCCTTCCAATATTTCCGCAACCTTACAGAGCGTGGAGGTCTTGTAATATTAACTGGCGGCTTAATTTGAAGTAGTAGTTTATCAATGGTGATTATCTCTCTCCCCAAATACCATATCTCTCCATGATATTTTGAGTCAAACCATAAAGTTGTTAATTGCCGACTGACACCCAGTAAAATGCCATGCATATAGTCAAAAGCAAAGCCCAGAATTATATTAAAAAATGTTAAAAGCATTAAAGGGGATGGCCCTTTGACTCCCTTAACACATTTGCCTGTTTCGACTGCTGTTTTAACATCATCAAAATGTTGGCTGTGGGTACGTGGTCTCACATCTCTTGTTTGCGACACACCCTAGTGAATCCATTTCCTTTAGCTACTACTTCTCCCTTCTCGTAACACCAGTTGCATCCATATTCACCATTAAATTGCTTAGTGTTTTGGACAGAGCAGCGAGCCACCGAGTCACATACACAGACAAGATTAAACACATACATCTGTGTACTTTGTCCTGTGTGCTGTACTGTTAGACCTTCCTGCTCTAACTGAATGCACTCATCAACAAACGACTGCAAAAAGGAATTCATTTTAGGCTTAGAAGCACCAAACCACAAACCAGCCAGGAGAACATGCCTACTTCTCATATCTGGGGAAAGTTCATTAATTACTACTTGGATTGGCCAAATGTGAAAAGGAGAAGACTTAAAAATAGGGACACCATCAACATTCCATGTAAGTGAAAGGTTAAATTGATTTGGATCATTCAAGGGACCTACTGACTTATACATTTCACCATCATATATGTCTTGAACACTGTCTGGATTGCTTTTGACTCTGGTCCATTTGTAATTCAGTGCTGCTGTAAATGTCGAATCTGACATTTTTTCTTCCAGTTGTTTTCTTATGGACAATTTTATGAAAATGTCACCAGATTTAATAAGAGAGCTCTTATCCCCAGGTTCAGAACCACATGAATCACAATTTGCTGGGATTTCATTACCAAAGTATTGATGACATGTAGGGCAGATGTACACAATTTCAAATGAATTATAATCAAATTCCTTTAAGAACTTGTAAAGACTATTCGGTGCTCCATTGGTTCCTTCTGGGCAGTGCAGGTTAATTAGGTCTAATAAGTCACCAAGAGCAGATTTTGTTGTAGTGTGCCTAAGAGCATAGCATAAAATAGCCAGTTGCGATTCTTCATTACTAATCTTAGCAGTGGGATAGATCTTGTCTTGCGTTGTTTTTGGGTTCTCTCTATCGTAATTCTGTGTGTTGTCATATGTGTTACAGATCCCTTGTTTCCCTGGACTCCATTTCCCAGAATCCTCCTGTTCTCCTCACCTGCACACACTTCCCTCGTCAGCTCCTCATCATCACAGATCACCTGCACCTGGACTCTATTGTCAGCACTCCCCATATATTGCACTCACTCCCTTCACTCCTCGTCCGTTCTCTGTTTTGTTAAGATGTATGTTTGGTGTTTCCTGCTTTCTGTTTAATAAACGTATCATTCGTATTGTGGAAATCCGTATCAGCCTCATCTCTACCAGCATCCGTAACAGAAGAACGGACCATAAACGACCGGATTTTCCACAAAAAAAAAATGGAGACTTCCACCAGCTCCCTGGCTCCTGCTCCTCCAGCGCCTCTCACTCTTCTGACAACCGGCGATCGCCTCATCGGGCTCCTACAGGTGGGTCGTTCGCTGGAGAGGTATGTGGAGGAGTTCGTGGAGCTTGCTTTCTTGTCTGACTGGCCTGATGCTCAGTTGATCTCCTTGTTTTTGGATGGATTGGATGACGACACTATCCGTTTTGATGAACCTGTTTTTTGTTTCTCCTTAAGCGATACTATCAATTTAATTTTGTGGTTGAATGGCTCCAAATTCTTAGTAGAAGAGGTTCAGGATCAGTGTTGTCGTCCGGTCCATCCAGAAACACGGTTGGCCGGGCCAGTCAGTCAACCTCCGGCTTCCTCCACATACCCCTCCAGCGAACTCCCTGCCTGCCCCGGGCTGGACCCATATTCCGCTACTGGGCCCAGTAAGCGGAGGAGGAGGAAGAAAGCGGCCCCAATGTCTCCAGAGCCCGCTCCAGTATCTCCAGGGCCCGCTCCAGTGTCTCCAGAGCCCGCTCCAGTGTCTCCAGAGCCCGCTCCAGTGTCTCCAGAGCCCGCTCCAGTGTCTCCAGAGCCCGCTCCAGTGTCTCCAGAGCCCGCTCCAGTGTCTCCAGAGCCCGCTCCAGTGTCTCCAGAGCCCGCTCCAGTGTCTCCAGAGCCCGCTCCAGTGTCTCCAGAGCCCGCTCCAGTATCTCCAGAGCCCGCTCCAGTATCTCCAGAGCCCGCTCCAGTCCCCACAGAGCCAGCTCCAGTGCCTGTGGGGATTTTAATTGTATATGAGGGGATGGATAGTACCCATCTTCCAGCCTCACACAAGCCGCCCAGTCATGCGGCCTGGCTTATAGACTTTTGGGCCGAGCCAAGTTCTCCAGTCTCCGCCGCCGAGCAAAGTTCTCCAGTCTCCGCCGCCGAGCAAAGTTCTCCAGTCTCCGCCGCCGAGCAAAGTTCTCCAGTCTCCGCCGCCGAGCAAAGTTCTCCAGTCTCCGCCGCCGAGCAAAGTTCTCCAGTCTCCGCCGCCGAGCAAAGTTCTCCAGTCTCCGCCGCCGAGCAAAGTTCTCCAGTCTCCGCCGCCGAGCAAAGTTCTCCAGTCTCCGCCGCCGAGCAAAGTTCTCCAGTCTCCGCCGCCGAGCAAAGTTCTCCAGTCTCCGCCGCCGAGCAAAGTTCTCCAGTCTCCGCCGCCGAGCAAAGTTCTCCAGTCTCCGCCGCCGAGCAAAGTTCTCCAGTCTCCGCCGCCGAGCAAAGTTCTCCAGTCTCCGACGCCGACGAGCCCGCCGCTCCAGCCGCCGCCGCCGCCGAGCCAGCCGCTCCAGCCGCCGCCGCCGAGCCAGCCGCTCCAGCCGCCGCCGCCGAGCCAGCCGCTCCAGCCGCCGCCGCCGAGCCAGCCGCTCCAGCCGCCGCCGCCGCTCCAGCCGCCGCCGCCGAGCCAGCCGCTCCAGCCGCCGCCGCCGAGCCAGCCGCTCCAGCCGCCGCCGCCGAGCCAGCCGCTCCAGCCGCCGCCGCCGAGCCAGCCGCTCCAGCCGCCGCCGCCGAGCCAGCCGCTCCAGCCGCCGCCGCCGAGCCAGCCGCTCCAGCCGCCGCCGAGCCAGCCGCTCCAGCCGCCGCCGCCGCCGCCGAACCAACTGCTCCTATGAATTGTGTTTTTGAAACCTCCAGCCCAAAGACTGTTTCCCCTCCCTGCCTCCCTCTCCCGCCTCCGTCCATATGTCTCAGCACTGAACCTTCACCTCAAGCCCCCTCGCCCAGATCTCCACCTCGGACCTCTGGGCGATTACCTTCACCCCGGCTCCAACCTCCCTCTGCTCCACCGTTGTCCATCAGTCCACCAGCTTCACCAGTATCCATCCTGCCTCCACTCACACCTTGTGCACTCGTCAGCCTGCCCTTCCCTCTGGACTACACTCCTCCGTCTCCGCTCCGTCACTCCGTCCCTCTGTTTCAGTTGGCTTCCTCACTCCCCCCGGTGTTCTTTTTGTTGGCTGTCCTACTGCTTCTACTGCGGCCTTCTGGAGTCCCGGCTGCGCTTCGGCCATCACCCGCCAGTCCTTCAGCGACGCCTGGGCTCAACGCCTCGAAGGCTTCGGCTCCTGACCCGCCATGGCTGCCCGCTGCACCTGACCCGCCATGGCTGCCCGCTGCACCTGACCCGCCATGGCTGCCCGCTGCACCTGACCCGCCATGGCTGCCCGCTGCACCTGACCCGCCATGTATGCCCGCTGCACCTGACCCGCCATGGCTGCCCGCTGCACCTGACCCGCCATGGCTGCCTTCAGCCCCTGACCCGCCATGGCTGCCTTCGGCTCCTGACCCGCCATGGCTTTTGAGCCCGCCCTGGAGACCTCCACTCCAGTCTACTCATCCCCCTGCTCCGGTTTGAGGTCTCCAGGGCGCCCGCCCCCCTCCCGGTTGTTACATCTACGGCGCGAGGACGCGCCTACCGGGAGGGGGAGGTACTGTTACAGATCCCTTGTTTCCCTGGACTCCATTTCCCAGAATCCTCCTGTTCTCCTCACCTGCACACACTTCCCTCGTCAGCTCCTCATCATCACAGATCACCTGCACCTGGACTCTATTGTCAGCACTCCCCATATATTGCACTCACTCCCTTCACTCCTCGTCCGTTCTCTGTTTTGTTAAGATGTATGTTTGGTGTTTCCTGCTTTCTGTTTAATAAACGTATCATTCGTATTGTGGAAATCCGTATCAGCCTCATCTCTACCAGCATCCGTAACAATATGCTTCAGCATCCATCTGCAAGAAAGTCAAAAATGTATCCATTTAAACATGACAACTTATTTTGTACACATACACTACAGCTGCATCCCAATTTGCATATACTATACCCTAAAAGTATGTACTATTTTTGTTATAGAATAATATATACATTTTAGGGAAAAAATACAGCTCTTTAGATCTTATTTTATTTTAAATGAATGAGTTAAAATGTCCAGTGGTAATCAACATCACAGATGCTGTTTATAGACTTTTACACTGTATTTGTCCCATAGAAAACCAATGCAGTGCACTATTGACATAAAAACAATTTATAAACTTACAAAAAAAAAAGAAAAGAAAAAAAGTCTTTTGACACTGGAAATCTACTTACTCTGGTGTCCTCAGGTGTTGTCATATGCCCATTCTGTGGTTCATTTTCACTGTCAGATTCTCCCTGCTACAAACCAAATTTTTTGTACACTAAGTACAAGCAGTGCTAAATAGATGCAATTTTATTCTAATTTCTCAATTTAAAAAAAATGTAATATTGACCATGGTATGGTTTTGTATTGTGTGGAGTTGGTCCCAATCCTCCTCTTCACTGTCAGATGTGTCCTCCTTGCAATCAAAGCCATAGATATATCCAGTCAACAGATAGCCTTCATTTAAACATATAGTAAGAACAGCTGAGCTGAAATATTAGCAACCTACTGTGGTATGATCTGATTCTGTGTCAGTCTTATAGCATGGGGAACTGTTCTCATCTTCACTAGATGTGTCATGCTGGTAACCAGAAACATGGAAAAGTAGTCAACAGATAGCCCAAGTTAAAATATAGTATATAGCAGAACAGCTGAAATTACAGCAACCTACAGTGGTATGATGTGGTGCTGTTTTAGTCTTATAGCGTGAGGAACTGTTCTCATTTTCACTGTTAGATGTCTCATCCTTGTAATCAGAAACAGATACAAATACAGTATGTGACTTTATTGCTTACATTAAAAATAATCATTTATGTGGTGATCATTTTAGAAATGATATAGGTGTTACAGGGCTCTCCAAATCTGGTCCTGAAGGGCAAGCACTCCAGAGTTAGGCTCTAACCCTGATCAAACTTACCTACTAGTGATTTTCTAGTGATACTGAAGACCTTGATTCATTTACTCGGGTGTGTTTGATCAGTGCTGGAGCTAAACTCTGCAGGCCAGTGGCTCTTCAGGACCAGATTTGAAGAGCCCTGCTGTATTATGATAGTAATGTAACATCTTATTATGGTATGAGACATAAGCTGCATTTAAGCTTTGTACTTACTTCATGAACTTGATCTTGCAACCATTCTTTATATTGCTTTTTCCTAAAACCTTAAAGCAACAAAAAAGAACTAGATAAAAAAGTTTGAGGACAAACTTTAAGTTGGCTTGAAAAAGCATAGCCAGAAAGTTTGAGAAGTTTTAAAAGTTTGAAGTTTGAAAGTTTAAGTTTTATTAGATAGATAGATAGTCACAGATGGATACTATGGAGTTTTTATAGAGTTATTAGCATGTTCTTAGCCCACTTTAGCACTTAGCTAATCACTATTAGCATTCACTGCTAGCATGTTGGAAGTCCAGATTGCTAGCATGAGTCAAAAAGCCAACCCCCATGTCTCTACGATGTACTGATGCAGAGATATAGATTTTGCAAAACGGTTGCTAGGGTACTCTGTTTGGTTGCTAGGGAGTGGCTTGGCAGCTACCAGTGATTATACTCCAAAGGCTGCTTGACAATATAAACCAACCCCCATGTCTGTACGATGTTCTGATGCAGAGATATAGATTTTGCAAAACGGTTGCTAGGGTACTCTGTTTGGTTGCTAGGGAGTGGCTTGCCAGCTACCAATGATGATACTCCAAAGGCTGCTTGACAATATAAACCAACCCCCATGTCTGGACGATGTTCTGATGCAGAGATACAGATTTTGCAAAACGGTTACTAGGGTACTGTTTGGTTGCTAGGAATTGACTTGCCAGCTACCAATGATGATACTCCAAAGGCTGCTTGACAATATAAACCAACCCCCATGTCTGGACGATGTTCTGATGCAGAGATACAGATTTTGCAAAACGGTTACTAGGGTACTGTTTGGTTGCTAGGAATTGACTTGCCAGCTACCAATGATGATACTCCAAAGGCTGCTTGACAATATAAACCAACCCCCATGTCTGTACGATGTTCTGATGCAGAGATATAGATTTTGCAAAATGGTTGCTAGGGTACTCTGTTTGGTTACTACGGTGTTGCTATGCGGTTGCTAGGGTACTCGGGGTGGTTGCTAAGGTGTTGCTATGCGGTTGCTAGGGTACTCGGGGTGGTTGCTAGGGTGTTGCTATGCGGTTGCTAGGGTACTCGGGTGGTTGTTAAGGTGTTGCTATGCGGTTGCTAGGGTACTCGGGGTGGTTGCTAGGGTGTTGCTATGCGGTTGCTAGGGTACTCGGGGTGGTTGCTAGGGTGTTGCTATGCGGTTGCTAGGGTACTCGGGGTGGTTGCTAGGGTGTTGCTATACGGTTGCTAGGGTACTCGGGGTGGTTGCCATGGTGTTGCTATGCGGTTGCTAGGGTACTCGGGGTGGTTGCCATGGTGTTGCTATGCGGTTGCTATTGTATCCAGGCTGGTTGCTAGGATGATGCCAGGGTGATTTGTGTGGTTGCTATGCAGTTGCCATGGTGTTCTGGGTGGTTGCTAGGTTGTTTTGGGTGGTTGCTAGGTTGTTTTGGGTGGTTGCTATGAGAGTTGATCATAGATAGATAGATAGAGTTTATGAATTTGAATGAGTTGATAGATAGATGATAGATAGAGAGATAGATGAGAAGTGATAGATGAGAAGAGAGATAGATGAGAAGTGATAGATGAGAAGATAGATAGATTGATAGATGAGAAGTGATAGATAGATAGATAGAGAAATAGCTAGATTTAGTTTGATAGATAGATAGATTAGAAAGAGAAATAGATAGATTTAGTTTGATATAGATTAGAAAAAGAAATAGATAGATAGATAGATTTAGTTTGATAGATAGATAGATTAGAAAGAGAAATAGATAGATAGATTTAGTTTGATAGATAGATAGATAGATTTAGTTTGATAGATAGATAGATAGATAGATTTAGTTTGATAGATAGATAGATTTAGTTTGATAGATAGATAGATAGATAAGACATATTAGATAGAATGGAAGTTTGAATGAGTCTCAATGGATTAGAAATAGTACATAGAATGGCAGCTAATGGAGTCTGATGAGCCTCTCCAACTGTCAAAATTTGAATTTTGACAGTTGGAGTTTGAATAGTCTTGGCTCATTTGAACATTCCGTCAATGAAAGTCAATGGGATTTTTCCAAGTTTTGATCAGCTTTTTTAGGAAAACCGTAAGTCTGATCAGTCTGAAAAGATATAGCACACTAAGTCAGAATAGTCTGAAGGTCTGGTCCGAGTTTGGTGGTTGTAGCTTGAACAGTCTAGGAGGAGATGCATTTAGAAATTTAGTCTAAGAAGAATAATAATAATAATAAGCTTAAGTAGTAGATCAGTAAGTTGGCTTTTTCAAGCCAACTTAATTATCAGTTCCACCTCAAATCAGTAATAATGAAATACAATACAATGTTCGCTAGCCAGTACCTTTATGGCAATCACTCCATCTTATTTTAGTAGTCCTTGGAATTTTTCTCTTGCTTTGCAGGTACAATTTATACTCCATTGTCTGTATAAAGTTACTGACTGCAAGATAACAATACAGTACAAAATCAACATATTAAGACATTGCATCAGAATGAAAAGTACAAATATAAGAAATAGTTAAGACTTTAGGGTTACTAGAATGTTTCTTATGATCTTACATTCTATCGATTTAAAGTTTATGCTTAACCGTTTGACATTATTTTGTCATACACCATATAGTGTTTGTACAATGTTTTATTCTTACATTATAAACCAGACATGAAATGTGTCACTTTTAAATAAATAATTGTTTATTAATTATTATTAATTAATGGATTAATGCAATAAGAGTCCATCTAAATTTCAATATTGCATAATAATATAACAAAAAAACATAACTATTGTAGCAAAACCTCAGTTGATGCCTGGTTGCCATAGCAACCATGTTTTTTGTTTTATTTGTTTAACAGTAAAATATAGGCCAGGCTACAGATTGTAACACCTTAAATTTTTTAAAATTAATTAAAATAAATAAAATAAATAAATAAACGCAGTACTTACCATGAAAAGTCAGTTGTGTTGCTGGTTTTAAATCGGTTACTTTGTTGTCACAAAAAGAATCCGTTACTTTGTTGCTTGCGCGTGCTCGAGGACACACGTCAAACACGCTGTGAATTCCGGAGAACAGTGCAACTGCGCCGTCTATTGGTGAATCGGGTAAGTAAAGTTTAATTTTCCATCAATTAAAATATTTGAACGTAAAAAAGACACCTTAGAACAGTGGTGTATTGAAAAATAAGGATAAAATGCAGACTGTTAAATTTCTCAACAGAGTTAACTGTAGGCAAATATGTTACCATGGAAACATTAAGCAACAATGAAGTTAACGGTTTTGTGTTGCTCGCTATTCAGACAAATGATTAAATCTATCTATCTATCTATTTTTCTATCTATCTATCTGTGTTTCTATCTATCTATCTATCTATCTGTTTCCATCTATCTGTGTTTCTATATCTATCTATCTATCTATCTATCTATCTATCTATCTATCTATCTATCTATCTATCTATCTATCTATCTATCTGTTTCCATCTATCTGTGTTTCTATATCTATCTATCTATCTATCTATCTATCTATCTATCTATCTATCTATCTATCTATCTGTTTCCATCTATCTGTCTATCTATCTATCTGTGTTTCTATCTATCTATCTATCTATCTATCTAAATATCTGTGTATCTATCTATCTATCTATCTATCTATCTATCTATCTATCTGTGTTTCTATCTATCTATCTATCTGTTTCCATCTATCTGTTTCTATATCTATCTATCTATCTATCTATCTATCTATCTATCTATCTATCTATCTATCTATCTATCTATCTATCTACCCTTACAGAAAAACACATGAACTTCACATGTGCAAAAACACATGTGGTCACATGTGACCACATGCACATGTGATTTTTGCACATGTGAAATTTAACATGTGAAAACATGTGAAAAGCACATGTGATCACATGTGACAAAATGCACATGTGAAATTTAACATGTGAAAAGCACATGTGTTCACATGTGATCACATGTTTTTCACATGGGAAATGTGTGCTTTTGGAACATTTACACATGTGAAACCCATGTTTTCCCATTTGAAACCCATGTAAACATGTGTATATTCCCATGTGAAACCCATGAAATCACATGTGAAACATGTATAAAATAGCCATGTGAAACGCATACATTCCCATGTGCAAACCATGTAATCACACGTGAAATGTATATTCCCATGTGAAACCCATGTGATGGAATGTGAAACCCATAAAGTCTCATGTGAACCCCAAGTAATCACATGTGAAATGTATATTCCCATGTTATCACATGTTAAACCCTTATATTCCCATGTGAAACCCATGTAATCACATGTGAAACGCATATTCCCATGTGAAAACCATGTGATCACGTGTTAAACCCTTAAATTCCCATGTGAAACCCATGTAATCACATGTGAAATGTATATTCCCATGTGAAACCATGAGATCACATGTGAAACATGTACATTCCCATGTGCGATCCTTGGAATAACATTTGAAACCCATCAACAATCATTTCTAACAAAACAACAACAGAAAATGATAGCATGTTCTTATGTAGGGCCTATAGCCATGTTTCCCAACATTAAAACAAACAATTCAAATTTATTTACAATTCTTTATTTATAAACAATTATTTTATTTAATTTCATTAGAAATACAAATGTGAATATGAATTTTTAAAACAAAAAAAGCAAAACCAAATATAAAAATATGAATTGTGAGTTTCTGAATGTGTGGAATGTCGTTTCAGTCCTCTGTGTCTCCTTCAGCAGGTTTCCTGTTTTGGGATAGTAAAACAATCAGATTAGGGCAGTGCAAACATCTATCCTGATTAAGTAAACTTAATAAATAAAGTAAACTATCCTGATAAAGTAAAGTTTTATTTCTTTTCTTTATGGATTTCAGGATTGTATATGATATGTTATATTGGTAGTAGCCAATCATATCCTGTGCGCACCTACAGCATGCCCTCTAGAAGCCATCCAAAATGGGAGTTCTAATGACTCTAAGGATTTCTAGTGAGGTAAAAACATAGCATATAAAGATTTGTATCTGACTCAGAGTATTCTATTTATGTCTACGTATATGCAGGGTTCGTACGGGTGCTTGAAATCCTTGAAAGTGCTTGAATTTTGATGATGTGTTTTCAAGGTTTGAAAAGTGCTTGAATTTTGGATAAAGTGCTTGAAAATCCTTGAAATTGTAACTGTATTTCTTTTACAACAAATACCTATCTGTTTATTAAATGGAGAAATAAAATGGCACGTTTATATTTTCGCCTGGCTCCGCATTGCGAGCATAGACCGTAAAATAGTGATATGTCGTTCATGAACGATTCGTTCATTTTGAACGAGTCTTAAATATGACTCGGGACAACGAGTCATCTCAGAGAGCGATTCGTTCATTTTGTGTTGACCGCGCATGCGCAACATCACATAAGCATACTACGGGAAACAGAAAAGATTAGTTCATTTCTCGAGTCCGCGGGTCCGAGTCGTTCGTTCATCAAGTCACAGCTCCATATTAGGGCACGGATATGCAGTCTGTACTGGCGGAAACAGAAAAGATTAGTTCATCTCTCGAGTCCTCGGGTCCGAGTCGTTCGTTCAAATCCCCATAGGCTGAATACAGAAACAGAAATGATTAGTTCATCTCTCGAGTCCTCGTTTATAATAATATTTATTTTAAATAATTTAAATAATAAAAACACCACATTTAACAATAAAAATATTCTTACACAAACAAGATGGAACTTTCTTTTTGTTCAGATGTTTATTGCAGACTTATTTTGATAATTTTATGATAATTCTTAAATATAGTAAAATATACAGTCTATAATCCGAATGTAATGTTGTATATTTTGCGAGACACTGGACCGGGAAGCGGTCACGTGACAAAAGAACGAGACTCGGACCCGAAGACTCGAGAGATGAACTAATCATTTCTGTTTCTGTATTCAGCCTATGGGGACTTGAACGAACGACTCGGACCCGAGGACTCGAGAAATGAACTAATCTTTTCCGTTTCCGCCGGTACAGACTGCATATCCGTGCCCTAATATGGAGCTGTGACTTGATCGGACTTGATGAACGAACGACTCGTACCCGCGGACTCGAGAAATGAACTAATCTTTTCTGTTTCCGTTACCGCATCGCATTGCTTGGGCTGTCACTGCCCAGACCACATCAGAGTCAGTCACTGACGTATCGACTGCGGAACTAACAACTCGAACAAGAGGTGCAAGAGGTGAACAGCATTCCGGGGAACAGCAGCCCTGCTGGAAAAAACAGCATAGACCAGCATACCAGCACCAGCATCCCATTCCAGCAAGACCAGCATAAGTTGTGTTTTGGTGCTGGTTTGCTGGTGACCAGCACAGACCAGCATATGTTGTGTTTTGGTGCTGGTATGCTGGTCATCAGCATACCAGCACCAAAACACAACATATGCTGGTCTTGCTGGAATGGGATGCTGGTGCTGGTATACAGTTTTATTTTATTCTATTTACAACTACATTGAATTTTGTTATGATGAAAATCATGAAAATACAAGCTTTCATTAATACACATAAGTTAATGTAATAATAATAATATATTGTTCAGTAAACAACATTAACACAATAATAATAATTTTTTAACAAAAACAACAGTCATCTGGCTCAGCAAGCAAATTACAATAAAACATTAATTCAACAATAATTCATTGTAAGTGCTCAAATTTTTAAGGATTTTATGTTTTTTTTTTGGTCTGTTGAGTTGCGAGTTATAGTCAGAATTGCTTGATATAAAGTCAGAATTGTGAGAAATAAAGTCAGAATTGTGAGAAATAAAGTCAGAATTGTGAGAAATAAAGTCAGAATTGCGAGTTATAAAGTCAGAATTGCGAGGTATAAAATCAGAATTGCGAGATATAAAATCAGAATTGTGAGTTATAAAGTCAGAATTGCGAGGTATAAAATCAGAATTGCGAGATATAAAATCAGAATTGTGAGTTATAAAGTCAGAATTGCGAGATATAAAGTCAGAATTGCTGTAACATCTAGTAACCTTGCTGGGCATCCTGAGATAGAAAGAGAAACAGCAACAGCAACAAGAGAAAGATTAGAACTTCCGCTTTTAATGGACTTTGATATGATGATTTGCTGCTCAAGAAACATTTCGGATTATTATCAATGCTGAAAACAGTTGTGCTGATTAATATTGGTGTGAAAATTTTTTAACAGTTTAAACCCATTTTTATTATTATTATTTTTTTTTTTTTTTTTCCCACAGGATTTGTTGGTCCCAAACCTATAAACTGTAGTGTACTCTAATGGGGTCAATATATATATATATATAAATTTTTTTTAAAGAAATTCACATTTTTATTCAGCAAGGATGCATTAAATTGACCAAAAGTGAGAGGAAATATTTCTGTTTCAAAAAAATGTTGTTCTTTTTTAACTTCTATTAAACAAAGAATCCTGAGGAGAAAAAAAAAAAGCAGCACAACTGTTTTCAACATTGATAATAATTAGGGGCCAAGCCCCGAAGGGGCTGTAGCCCCTATTGTAATTGTACGTTTTCCCTTTTATTATTATTATTCTTCCTCCCGAATGGGAGTCTATGGCAGCCCTATCAACGGAACATGAGAAAATGATGAAATTTGGCACAGTTGTAGAGATGCTCATGAATAGTGATTGGACCAAATTTGGAGTCTCTAGAACCAACTCTATAGCGCCACCACCAGTTCAAAATTTCAACATTCTAACGGTTTTAACATTTGAACTGTTTGTCATAGAAAAATTAAATTTAGTTCATCTGATTCGTCTCTTCATGCTGATGCTATTCAACTTCTTACATTAAGTCTCCACCCATTACAGTAGCGGCCATTTTGAAAAGTACAGTATTTGTTTTTCGCTTCTCCTCCTTCAAAATTTGTCCAATTTTGTCCAATCTTTGATCAGATTATCTTTGGACTGAGCCGCACAGAAATGACTGAACAGATTTTTTTTATTCATCTTTGTTCAAAGGTTATGATGTCACGAAGTTAACGAGGTCGACCCGAAATTAGTATAGAGGCTGTATCTCGGCCAAACTTTGAGCAATCGAAACAAAAATTGGTACGCTTCATCAGAACCATGGTCTGAGGGTCTATGCCAAACTTGGGAACAGCGCCACCTACAGGTCATGAGATATGAAAAATGGCTATTTTGGCCAATAACTTTTGAACAGTTTGTCAGAAAATCAAGATCTGATTGGTGTCTATGGATTCCTTGGATCATGCCGAATCCGACGATACCGATTCTGTCAATATTGGATGTATCACGTGTCCGCCATTTTGAATTTTGTCATAAATTGCGATATCTTTTAAACAATTTGACATATCTTCACAAAAATTGGTATGTATGACCTTTAGAAGGTCGTGAAGGTACCTGAGAAGTTTCAGCACAGCGCCACCTACTGTTCCACAGATGTAATGATTATTTCAAAAACGCTTATAACTTTTGAAAACACTTTCCAAAATGTGTATGCTTCATGTCATTTTATTCCCTGGCTTATGCCGATTCCGACAATGTATCATTTGCCATTTTCCTTAAATGTACCTGTCTGCCATATTGAAGTAAATGAAAAACAGTTTTTTCGCTACTCCTCCTACAAATTTTGGTCAATTTTGTCCAAAATCAGCTCAGATGATCTTTGGACCGAGCCGCACAGAAATGACTGAACAGATTTTTGATATTCACTACCATTTCCGAGATATTCATCTCTGAATGTGACCTTGCTTGTGTTTGTTGTCTTATGCTAGTTAGCTTAGCACAGTAATTGCTTAGCATGCTAAACTATTGCTATTCTTTCTAATGTGGTCTTCAGTCAACAGGTTAACCAAAACTTAGTTGGCATTAAATAACTTTGCATACTAATATGGTTAACATGCTATGAAGCTTTTTTTTTTGTGAACTCTTTCTCACACTGAAACCTCTGCTTAGCATACTGATGAACTTGCATGGCTGATTAGCTCAATGTGTTACGCCACGGATCCCGAATGCTCTGCATCGTGGGTTCGAAACTCAGTGTGACACATGCCCAGACCGCATGAGGTACTGTGGCAGGAAAAGATGCAGAACTTGTGTCTGTTCTAGGCATTCTGCCTAAAACTGGTCTAATCTGAAGCTATCACATGCAATTCCTTTATGTCCAAATTCGTAGTTATTCTTCTTCCCCCTGTATGGTAATCAATGAACCATAAGAAGGAAAATTATCAAATTTGGCATGCTTGTAGTGATAGTAATTAAAAGTAATTTGACCAACTTTGGAGTATCTAGGACTAAGTCTATAGCGCCACCACCAGTTCAAATATTCACTTTTGTAAAGGTTATAACTTTTGAACCCTTTGTTCCAGAAAAATGAATGTCAATACAACTGATTCCTCTCTTCATACTGATCACATTCAATATCTTACATTAAGTCTCCACCCAGTACAGTAGTGGCCATTTTGAAAAGTACAGTATTCCGTTTTTTCGCTACTCCTCCTTCAAAATTTGTCCAATTTTGTCCAAACTTTGATCAAGTGATCTTTGGTCTGAGCCGCACAGAAATGACTGAACAGATTTTTTTTATTCATCTTTGTTCAAAAGTTATGATGTCACGAAATTAACAAGGTTGACCCAAAATTGCTATAGAGGCTGTATCTCGGCCAAACTTTGAGCAATCAAAACTAAAATTGGTACACTTGATCAAGACCATGATCTGAGGTTCCATGCCAAATTTGGGAACAGCGCCACCTACAGGTCATGAGATCTGAAAAATGGCTATTTTGGCCAATAACTTTTGAACACTTTATTAGAAAATCAAGATCTTGGTGTCTATGGATTCCCTGTGCCATGCCGAATCCGAGGATATCGAATTCGTCAACATCGGATGAACCACGTGTCCGCCATTTTGAATTTTGTCATAAATTGCAATAACTTTTAAACAATTTGACATATCATCACAAAATTTGGTACATATGACCATCAGAGTGTCCTGAAGCTACATGAGAAGTTTCAGCACAGCGCCACCTAGTGTTCCACAGATATAATGATTTTTGCAAAATTGCTTATAACTTTTGAAAACATTATCCAAAATTTGTCTGCTTTATGTCATTTTATTCCCTGGCTTATGCCGATTCCGACAATGTGTCATTTGTCATTTTCCTTAAATGTACCTGTCTGCCATATTGAATTAAATCAAAAACAGTTTTTTCGCTACTCCTCCCACAAATTTTGGTCAATTTTGTCCAAAATCAGCTCAGGTGATCTTTGGACCGAGCCGCACAGAAATGACTGAACGGATTTTTGATATTCGCTACCATTCCCAAGATATTCATCTCTGAATGTGACCTTGCTTGTGTTTGTTGTCTTATGCTAGTTAGCTTAGCACAGTAATTGCTTAGCATGCTAAACTATTGCTATTCTTTCTAATGTGGTCTTCAGTCAACAGGTTAACCAAAACTTAGTTGGCATTAAATAACTTTGCATACTAATATGGTTAACATGCTATGAAGCTTTTTTTTGTGAACTCTTTCTCACACTGAAACCTCTGCTTAGCATACTGATGAACTTGCATGGCTGATTAGCTCAATGTGTTACGCCACGGATCCCGAATGCTCTGCATCGTGGGTTCGAAACTCAGTGTGACACATGCCCAGACCGCATGAGGTACTGTGGCAGGAAAAGATGCAGAAATTGTGTCTGTTCTAGGCATTCTGCCTAAAACTGGTCTAATCTGAAGCTATCACATGCAATTCCTTTATGTCCAAATTCGTAGTTATTCTTCTTCCCCCTGTATGGTAATCAATGAACCATAAGAAGGAAAATTATCAAATTTGGCATGCTTGTAGTGATAGTAATTAAAAGTAATTTGACCAACTTTGGAGTATCTAGGACTAAGTCTATAGCGCCACCACCAGTTCAAATATTCACTTTTGTAAAGGTTATAACTTTTGAACCCTTTGTTCCAGAAAAATGAATGTCAATACAACTGATTCCTCTCTTCATACTGATCACATTCAATATCTTACATTAAGACTCCACCCAGTACAGTAGTGGCCATTTTGAAAAGTACAGTATTCCATTTTTTCACTACTCCTCCTACAATTTTTGTCCAATTTTGTCCAAAATCAGCTCAGGTGATCTTTGGACCGAGCCGCACAGAAATGACTGAATGGATTTTTGATATTCGCTACCATTCCCAAGATATTCATCTCTGAATGTGACCTTGCTTGTGTTTGTTGTCTTATGCTAGTTAGCTTAGCATGCTAATTGCTTAACATGCTAACCAGTTGTCATTCTCTTTAATGTGGCTCTTCAGCTATCAAGTTAACCATGAGCTTCATTAGCATTAAGTTAGCTTAGCATGCTAATATGGTTAGCATGCTAAGTAATGCTTTTTTGTAAATTCTTTCTTACACTAAAAGTTCTCTTCCACAGATTGTTGAATGAGCATCCTCAAGTAGCTCAATGTGTAAAGCCAGTTACCTGATGAGCTCTGCACCCCAAGATAGTGGGTTCGAATCCCAGGTGGAGCGGTTTTATGAAATAGTGTGTTTTGATTCCTTTACTGCCTCTTGGATTAGAAATAAATGCTTTTTGTTTCATGCTGTGTTCCTTTTCATGTAAGCTTATGTACATAAGTTCTGAGTTCATTTTCGCCCGTAATTCTGAACCAGCTGTTTCATGTTTGTTCATTTTCTGCTGTTTTTCCTCTTCCTGCTCTGTATTGCGCTACAGCATGATGAGCTGCAGAATGATCTAAAGTAGTTATTAAATATAACATTCAGTGCAGTTTTATAAAAATTCTTCATTTTGAGTTCATTTTCACATGAACTAATGAACTTCGGCAGGTGTGCCAACATTCACCTGCACAGTGGCGCAATGAGTTGAGAAATGGACATTGGACCCGGAGGTTGTGGGTTCGAATCCCGTGTGGGGTGCCTTTATACAATTGTGTGTAATGAGTCATTTTGATACCTTTTTTATCCAAATAAGCATTGTACTAATCTTTATTCCTCTTGAATGAGATACAAGTGTTTTTAGTTCATTCCGTGTTCATTCTCTGAACTTCTATTAATTTTCATTTCATTTCCACCTGTCCTTCTGAACCAGCTGTTTAGCATGTACATTCAATTTCTGCTGTTTTTGCTCTTCCTGCTCCGTATTGCGCTACTGCCCCTTCTGGGGCTTGGCCCCGAATTGCTGCTTGCAGCTATATTTATTATTATTCTTCCTCCCGAATGGGAGTCTATGGCAGCCCTATCAACGGAACATGAGAAAATGATGAAATTTGGCACACTTGTAGTGATGGTCATGTCTAGAAATCTGACCAATTTTGGAGTCTCTAGGACCAACTCTATAGCGCCACCACCAGTTCAAAAATTCAACATTCTAAAGTTTATAACTTTTGAACCATTTGCTCTAGAAAAATACAATTTAGTACATCTGATTCGTCTCTTCATGCTGATTCTATTAAAATTCTTACATTAAGTATCCGCCCATTACAGTAGCGGCCATTTTGAAAAGTACAGTATTCCGTTTTTTCGCTACTCCTCCTTCAAAATTTGTCCAATTTTGTCCAAACTTTGATCAGGTGATCTTTGGTCTGAGCCGCACAGAAATGACTGAACAGATTTTTTTTTATTCATCTTTGTTCAAAAGTTATGATGTCACGAAGTTAACGAGGTTGACCCAAAATTGCTATAGAGGCTGTATCTCGGCCAAACTTTGAGCAATCAAAACTAAAATTGGTACACTTGATCAAGACCATGATCTGAGGTTCCATGCCAAATTTGGGAACAGCGCCACCTACAGGTCATGAGATCTGAAAAATGGCTATTTTGGCCAATAACTTTTGAACACTTTATTAGAAAATCAAGATCTTGGTGTCTATGGATTCCCTGTGCCATGCCGAATCCGAGGATATCGAATTCGTCAACATCGGATGAACCACGTGTCCGCCATTTTGAATTTTGTCATAAATTGCAATAACTTTTAAACAATTTGACATATCTTCACACAAATTGGTATGTATGACCTTTAGAAGGTCCTGAAGGTACCTGAGAAGTTTCAACACAGCGCCACCTACTGTTCCACAGATGTAATGATTATTGCAAAACCACTTATAACTTTTGAAAAGACTTTCCAAAATGTGTATGCTTTATGTCATTTTATTCCCTGGCTTATGCCGATTCCGACGATGTGTCATTTGTCATTTTCCTTAAATGTACCTGTCCGCCATATTGAAATAAATGGAAAACAGTTTTTTCGCTACTCCTCCTACAATTTTTGTCCAATTTTGTCCAAAATCAGCTCAGGTGATCTTTGGACCGAGCCGCACAGAAATGACTGAATGGATTTTTGATATTCGCTACCATTCCCAAGATATTCATCTCTGAATGTGACCTTGCTTGTGTTTGTTGTCTTATGCTAGTTAGCTTAGCATGCTAATTGCTTAGCATGCTAACCAGTTGTCATTCTCTTTAATGTGGCTCTTCAGCTATCAAGTTAACCATGAGCTTCATTAGCATTAAGTTAGCTTAGCATGCTAATATGGTTAGCATGCTAAGTAATGCTTTTTTGTAAATTCTTTCTTACACTAAAAGTTCTCTTCCACAGATTGTTGAATGTGCATCCTCAAGTAGCTCAATGTGTAAAGCCAGTTACCTGATGAGCTCAGCACCCCAAGATAGTGGGTTCGAATCCCAGGTGGAGCGGTTTTATGAAATAGTGTGTTTTGATTCCTTTACTGCCTCTTGGATTAGAAATAAATGCTTTTTGTTTCATGCTGTGTTCATTTTCATCTAAGCTTATGTACATTCTGAGTTCATTTTCGCCCGTAATTCTGAACCAGCTGTTTCATGTTTGTTCATTTTCTGCTGTTTTTCCTCTTCCTGCTCTGTATTGCGCTACAGCATGATGAGCTGCAGAATGATCTAAAGTAGTTATTAAATATGACATTCAGTGCAGTTTTATAAAAATTCTTCATTTTGAGTTCATTTTCACATGAACTAATGAACTTCGGCAGGTGTGCCAACATTCACCTGCACAGTGGTGCAATGAGATGAGAAATGGACACTGGACTCGGAGGTCGTGGGTTCGAATCCCGTGTGGGGTTCCTTTATACAATTGTGTGTAATGAGTCATTTTGATACCTTTTTTATCCAAATAAGCATTGTACTAATCTTTATTCCTCTTGAATGAGATACAAGTGTTTTTAGTTCATTTCCTGTTCATTCTCTGAACTTCTATTGATTTTCATTTCATTTCCACCTGTCCTTCTGAACCAGCTGTTTTGCATGTACATTCAATTTCTGCTGTTTTTGCTCTTCCTGCTCCGTATTGCGCTACTGCCCCTTCTGGGGCTTGGCCCCGAATTGCTGCTTGCAGCTATATTTATTATTATTATTATTACAGTGAAATAATTAATTAAATATGACGGGGCGGGGCGAGGCGAGCTTGTGTCGCGGACTCGGTGCAACAGAGACAAGAACTGTGACACCGCGGCTCCGCCCGCTCTGATCATACAGGTAGGGTGACCACCCGTCCCGCGTAGCGCGTGCGCGCACAGCGTTTGAAGCCCAATTCATGCGTCCCGCAAATTGAGACCGTGTCACGCACATAATCTCTGGCCACCCCTGTGGTTAGGGGTAGGTTAGGGGTGTGCGATTTTATCATAATTGTTGTTTTAACGATGCACAATCGATCTTACATCCCTGTATGTGATGTTGTCTTGTAGATTAGACTAGTGGGTGCGCATTTAGAGTGCACGCTTTCATTTTGTTAATATCACATGAAGAGTGCCGTTTTTCTCCAGACATCAGCATAACAAATGTTATATAAATTTTATTCATGTTTACATTTTAGACATCATTGCCTGTTTCTGCACAATTTCGCCAACGAATATAGTTCAGATCAAATCCAGAGCATTAAATTGCGTCCCTGAGCAACAAATGCCGCTGTTTCTTTACTGAATGAATCAGCTTTTTAAACGAATAAGTTGAATCAATGAAAATTGGAAAAGATAGGCTACAAGTGACGACAAGGGAGCTTCAGTTGAACAACAGTGAACTGCGGTCAGATGAGATGTTGTCAGACTATGTAAGTAAAATTCAGAAAAAGGAACAGGTCCAATCAGCTGTTATTCTGTGCTCGCGGCGCGCACTCAAGAATTGCATGCGCAAATGCGCCGGCGCGCGCTGCATAATTACTTTATTATAGCTTAAATAAAGCCCAAAATAATACGAGCAATGACCGTCATTGCTCTGTTGTAAATTAAGTCATGAAATTCCCACACATGCGATTAAAGCTGCCTCAAAACTGTGAATGCATGTATTTGTTAACATGGTTTTAAAGCTATTGTTATCCGATTTGTTGGCCTTAAAACGTCTTAAAAATGCACATATGTACACCAGAGAAATCTAAATTTTCTCGGGGGAGCATGCCCCCGAACCCCCCTACCAAATTATATTTTATGACCTCGGTAATTATGAAACCATAATGCAATTTGAATGCAAAATGTGTATTTCTACAAATGTGCACACTTTGGGACTAAAGGTATGTGTATGCAAATAAATGGGACCGAACGCGACTGAATGTAAATGTTTGTGTCCTCGTTATTCTATTAATAAATACCAATTGATTGTGCATGTATGTATGTATATGTATATACATATAGGACATGCATTTAGAAAAAGAAATATACACATTGGTTGCCCTATTCATGAGCATACATCAGCAATTACACATGTTTAGGGGAATAGGGCATTATTAATATATCATGTAAGGTGGTATGTGCTAGAAATGAGTAAACCATTATCAGCGAGTCTGCCCATGGGGTGGAGTCACCGCCTCGCCAGGCAGTGTCCCACATTGTCCCTCAGAAACATACCCCTTGTCCCCCCTTGGGCTTATTAGCAGGTGGTCACCCTACATACAGGTTTGGTTTTCAGCAGCGGTGTGGAAGGAGCCTCCACTCTTTCTGTAACAAGCTACAAGTCGTTTATCTAATTAACTTAATCTTACTTATCTAAATTGTAACTAATCACAAATAGTCCAAAGCTGTTTAAGGATGGTTGAAACGATAAACATCCTGCAGTTTGTTTGCTCTGACAGCTCAGCTAGCCAGGCAGCGCAACGGTGCTTTTTTTTTTTTTAAATGCCCAATGTCCCTATGTGAAGCACAAGCACACAGACGTCCGTAAGTTGTTATCCGACCTTTTCATTCAGGGACTGCCCTGGATTACTGGCACACGCCATAGTCCCATTATGTTTGTTATGGCATTATGTTTTTGAATATTATGAATATTTACGATTAATTGATTAATTATTGTTAATTTTCCCACTGATGATCCAAAAGATTTCTTCAAATGCCCATCCTTAACCCAGGTGCTATAAACTATAGTCTAAGATGGCCTGTTCAATCTTGGGTAGAAGCCAGAGGTGTAGCCTTTTATTCAATTAATTTATGATTTTCAGGTTCCAGAAAAAAAAACACAGACAACCTTATTAATACCTTTTCTGTACTCCACAGGTGTTAGTAAAGACAGAGTCTCCAGAGTGGTGAAATACTTCAGTCAACATGGTGAAGCCAGACCAGAGTGCAGGGGTGGAACCAGAAACGTTGATGAGAAGATGGAGAACAGGCAGGCAGTAGTTCAGCATGTGTCCTCATTCATGTGCAAGGCCAGCCACTACGCTCGTCGTGGTGCACCTGGACAGAAGTACCTCCCAAGTGACATGTCAGTAACCAAAATGCACCGGCTGTTCCAGGAGCAGAACCACAGGGACATCAGCTACTCCCTGTATTACAATGTTTTCTGCACCTCATTCAACTTGGGATTTGGGCATCCAGCAAAGGACTGCTGTGCCACCTGTATGAGCTCGAGACTCCGTATGAAAGATCCTCACCTTACTGAGGAAGAGAGGAAAGCAGAGATCGTGTTTGTCATGCTCCACCGACGCAGAGCCCGGGTGTTCTACACATTGCTAAATGCAGTGGAGGACACAGTTACTGTCTGCTTTGACATGATGCAGAACCTCTCTCTGCCCAAGTCTCCCATTGGCCAGACCTACTACTCTAGGCAGCTTTACATGTATGTGTTTGGTGTTGTGGTCCACCATGGAGAGAGGAGTCTGCAGGCACTGAGTGACTGTCATCTCTACGTGTGGCTTGAAAATCAAAATAGAAAAGACAGCAACATGACCACCTCTGCCCTGGACCACTGCCTGAGAACCAGTCTAGCCGAAGATGTCCAACAGGCTGGCCATTTGAGGCTCTTCAGCGATTCCTGCTATGGACAGAACAAGAACAGTACAATGGTGGGAATGCTGTCCAGCCTACAAAGCACTATCTTTAAAGATGTGAAAATGGAGTGCTTCTTCCCTGTCCGTGGCCATAGTTTTCTCCCTGTTGACAGAAGTTTTTTAAGAATTGAGCAGGATATTCGTAAGCAGGACACCATCCTCCTGCCAGACAAATACAGTAACATCCTGAAGAAGCATGGCTCTGTGTATGTGTACGGGAAGGACTGGGAGAGATTTGACCACAAAGCTGCAGCCAAGGCTCTCATACAGTCCACGCAGTCTTACAAGATCAGCAAAGCCCGGGTGCTGGAGATCGATGGCAAAGGGTTGGGGGTGAGAACCACCTTCAGCGGTCCCACCTACCAGCACACTCTCCTGAAGAGAGGCAACAACTGGGGCCAGTATAAAGCAGATCCCCTGCCCATGATGACCACAGTGAAGGCTGTGAAGAAGAAGGACATCATCAGCCTGCTTAAAGCCATTGGTGCCCCAGCAAACGTCGAGGCCTTCTACAATCACGCTTTGGCTGTGACCAGTGATGTCCACAAGGGGGAAGAGTAGACTAAAAGGCACACACTGGCATCTGAAGCCCATGTGACACTCAAGAAAATACACACACACACACACAAACAAAACATTGATTCACTAGCTTTTCTTAATGGTATTACAGTAGTAGAATATAGCCTAAGATGGATATATAGCGTTTTGCAAAAAAAAAAAAAAATGTTATGTTGTGTATGTTCTGGCCAAAACTAACTCAGAATCTTATTATTATTAATCAATCTTTGTATATACTATTCCATATATTTATGATGTATTGTTTTTTTTAACCAATTTAAGATGTTTGACAATGTTAAGATAAATATGTTGCATTTTGGCATGGTTTTTGACTTATTTATGAACTATTTATGGACATAAAATTAAATAAAAAATATCCTGGATTTTAAGAATATTGTGTCCCTGGCCTTCACTGAGCTCAAGTAATAGTTTAATGTACAAAAAATTGAATGAACTTGACTTGATGTCTTAAATAATAATGTCAAATAACCAACATTTCTCAAAATGGATTTTTTCGTTTTGCAACGAAACTCTTCTTAGATTATATATATATATATATATATATATATATATATATATATATATATATATATATATATATATATATATATATATATATCAGTACAGTAGGCATAAATCTAAGTAAATCAACTAACATTAGTAGTAAAGAAGAAAGGGCCATAACCTGATACTGAGTTTCACAGTTCATTAATAGTTACTTAGTAGTTATTCCTCCTGAAGCTGACTTAGTAGTTACTTAATCATAGTTCTTCAGGAGGCATGACTGAATTGATTAGTTACTGATTAACTAATAGTTACTTAACACAATTAAAAAACGCTATGACATACTGATTAGTTAACACATATTCCTTAGTAGTTAATAGTAGTGACTTGAGTGTTAATGAAGAACTACCAATTAATTCTGCAGTAATTCCTTATTAGTTATGTAGTAAGTAAGATACAGTATTCTAAAGTGTTACCGAAAACATGTATAAACACAGAAATTCTAACATAGCTGCTGAACTAGAACTATACAGCAGCGGAGAAAAAAAAACCCTGAAATTAATTCTGATAAACTTGATTGTAATCTTATCATGGCTTAAAGAAATATGTTCAATGACTGAAATGGCCCACCCCGTCAACATTTTGCTAATAGTTCAATCAGCAACAACTAAGCGACAGACCGAAATTCATGTTTATAAATCACTGCAATGAAAATGACGCCCTTCATCCCTAAACCGACCCCGACTGTGATGTGGGCCAATCAGGTGACAAAGTGGGAAATGCCTCTGTTTATCTGGTAACACTTATTACTATCCTGCAGAGACCTGTGCTTGGGAAAGCTGGCTTAATCTTAACAGGGATCGAAGAACTGTGTCACAGATAAAATGACTCTGAATGCAAATACTGAGAACGTGTTAGTGGGCTTATTTACAGAGCTGAACCAGCAATCTGATTAGGAGAGGAAACAAATTAACTTCTCAGTCAAATAATATATAAGTCTGTATGGACAACATAAACTTTATGCATATATAACAAACATATAATTTGAATAATATATATAATTTGGGGCAGCATGTATTCCTTCATGTCCTCTGTCAGGAGAGAGATGCCATCCTCATTTCGGACATATTTAGAAAGACCTGTCCTACTGACTCTGTTGTCTTTTCAAAGCAGTAGTTCTGTGTTTAATAATAACAGCCTCTGTTTTTCAGTGCCTGAGGTTCAGCCAACAGGCATGAGACACAGTCCCTCTTCCCAGGCACTCGACAGCTGCGTATGCACTGCATCATATTCTTTTCCACCGCTCCAACCTCTTCTTCCGACCACTTCCTTTTGACGCTGAATTGTCATGTGGTTAAATTAAATGAGACCGTATGTTTGTTTTTCCCCTCTGATGATTGGCAGACATTATGCATGGGAAGATATGTGGATGTTTTGTGATACCAGGGGCTCTCCTGTGTGATCTTCTACCTGTTCTGTACATCCTCAGAAGATGTTCTGATCATGCAGTTTGTCCCAGAAAAGCTGCTCATTATGTCACTTACAGTAACACTTTTCAGTGCTGCTGCAAACTCTCGGGCAGGTGGGTGGAAGCGGTGACCCCTCTTTCCACAAATGACTGAAAATAGGTTGTGGTAATGACACATAAAGGAGAGAGATGTTTAAAGCCTGAGTTCTTCTAGAAGAATGGTGTGAGGTTGGGTTCGGCGGTTTGTACAACCAATGGAAGATTAGATTGTTCTGGAATATGTTGTAAAATTAAGTTTTTTTGCAATTCTGCTTTGATACCATCAATGCATAAATCACATACTTCAGCTTTAACATTGGGAAAAAAGAGTTTATGTTGGCGGTGGAAACAGTATAGACAGTATTGTCGTGTTTATGATTGTTAGTGCTCATTTTATACTTATAATCTTTGTTTTCTTCTTTTTACAAAAAGTTATGGCTACCTCAATGCAGTCTTGATTCAGACGGGATGTGCACAGATGTGTTGCTCCTGCCTGATGCAGTTCCTCCTGCACTTTCAGGACACAAGGAGGAACTGTTCCAGATCTGCATGATGTTGAATAGAGGTATAATAGTAAAAGTCTATAATATCTTATAGAATTGTAATAGCTTTTAATGGATAGAAAAAAAAATCCCACTACAATCTAACCTGAATTTCCAGTCAGATGCCCACTGAATGCACTCCCTGAGGTGTCGCACAAACTCTAAAGATCCACTCGGTGAATTTACTGAGGTAAACGCTGGCACATTCTTTTTCACTGCAGTTTTAAATCAGAAAATACTTAGCAACAGTGTAGACTTATGAATTTGTACACCGCATCTTAAAGGTGTAGTTAGTAGATTTTGAAAAACACGGTTGGACTTTGTCACACTCTTCATTGCTCTGCCACCAAAACTTAAACTCCAGTTCTAACCCCTCTGCTCTGAGTCGGTCTCGAACACTGGCCGACCGCTGCTGGCAGGCAAGACGAGTGCACCATCAATGACGTTAAACATTGCATTCTCTACAGGTGGTCAGTGTGCTGTGGTTTACCTGCAAAACTCTCACTATCTGGCCACAGTTACACACGCAATACATGAGTGGATGTCTGTTTATCACAGCTGACGTGCAACCAAATGCTTCACAAAAAAAAAGGTGCAGATGAAGGAACGACAAGGAAGCACATTTGTACTGAAATAAATGATATGTTAACTGTAATAATTGGAGGCACATTTACATTCAGGCCATATTTCTTGAAGTTGTTCCGTTTTGATTTGAATAGATTTGAAAAATGATAGAGATGGCCTTCCCTCCAACACTGATAGTGTGAGCAGATTCGGTGCCGTCTTTCGTATTAAGAGAAGCACCAAGGGGTTTTAACGCCAGTATATTAGTTGCTGCCTGGTCACATTTTACCTGTAGATAAGAACCAAATCAGTTTTTTGTGTATCTGTAAGGAAACCGTGCTTTAATAAATAAATTACTTGCCATTAATCCTGCAGATTCTAGGTGTCCTGTTGCATCTTTTAGGAGAGAGGCGATTCGGTTTCCTGTCATGGATGTTCTTGAGAAAAAAACCTATGGCCTGCATGGAGACATAGTTTTACACAACATTAACATTGTCAAAGCCAGTGGCATAAGTTTAAACTGGGACTGTCTGTTTGACAAATGATAGATTTGGGTGAAAGATTCAGCTGGCAATTTTATTTTAACCGTTATTTTTGCAATTTGTTTAGGTAACACTATAAAAAAAAAAAAAAAAAATTATTTAATACCCGTTTCCATTTTTTTGCTATGCCATGGACCATGAAGACCATTGCCTGGCAAGCATGATGGCCATCAGGTGTAAGGCCTTCAATGGTGTCCATCTTCTTGTTATAGTCTGGATTGTCGTTGATGGCCATCTCATCAAAGACAAGAGAGCACATCATGTCCTTGTCCGTCATTGTGCCTGCCAGGTTTTTTTATCTGGTAAATAACCTTTTTGAGGAATCCAGGCTGAAAATTGGCAATATTTTACATTATTAGATACAATTTAGCCATACAAAAACTGTTATTTGCCGTTGTGTGACCTACTTTGATGAAAGAATCCCACATGTTTCATCACATGTTTATTTAGTGTCCAGGGAGATGGACGGGCAAATATTCTTCTGAGGTGGCGGTAGCACTTTGGGCTATGGTGGTAAAGCTGCTGCGCAATTTCTTTGAAATTATGGCTAAATCGCCCGCCACTTTTTTTGCCTTCCTCCGAGTTGCAGTTGAGTTTTACAGATTCCTTGCACTTCCTAGGTAGGTCCTCCAGGACTAGAGTGACTTTATGATTACTTGTATTTTTCAGGACCTGCAACTCCTTGAAATCAGGAAATATTTTGTTATATATTTATATATTTACTTGTTTTTGAGAGAGATGATTTTATTTCAGATATTTGTCTCCTTTTTCCAGGGCATTCTCCAGAGGCTTTATTCTCTGACAAAAGTTGAAATTAATGCATTATTAATTATCCCACCAATCCGGGTCACAGTGCTAGCAATACTAGAAACACTAAATGCAGGAAATACCAAGATAGTTACCTGAACTATGGTTTTACTTCATTTTCTGCAGCAAAGTCCTTGGTAACACATGCATGAGGCCGTCCAAACTATGAGACATTTTCAGACAACTCATCCCCAATACTGCAACAAGCCCAGGGCATTTTTTGAGCACAAGGCAAAAGAATTGACACACTCCCAAAATGAGATGAGGGAAGACACAGCTACTGACAAGAAACTTTTAAAAATATCATACACAGTTGCTGAAAAAAAAATTAAAAAAAAAATCGCCAAAAGCAAAGAAAGGACATACAATTGCAGAAACTTTGATTTTGCCATGTGTAACAGAGATTGTCAAGGAATTATTTTGAGAGGATAAGTCAAAACAATTGGCTAAGATACCATTATCAAATAACACTGTCAAACGTCGCATCGAAACAATGTCAGAAGACGTGAGGGGTTAGCTTTCTGAGTGACTTCGTTGTAATAACTTTGCATCTTCAAATAGATGAGTCTACCAACGTGTCATGAATGGGAAAACGAGATAAAATACGATTTTTTGTTTTGTAAAGAGCTCCGTACCACGACGACGGCAAACAATATTTTGAAACTTTGGATAATTTCATGAGATCAGATGAGATAAACTGGAGCGACTGTATTGGGATCTATACTGATGGAGCTGCCGCGATGACTGGCAGGCAGTCTGGAGTAGTTCAGCGTATCAGAGAGGTTGCTCTTCTTTCCGTTTCAACGCACTGCTTTCTGCACAGAGGCGCTTGCTACAACAGAAATAGAACCCAGTCTACATGGAGTTTTAGATGTGGCCGTAAAAAACGTGAACTTTGTGAAAGGCAGAGCCACCAACTCCTGGATATTCACTGCTCTCTGTGAAGAGGTAGGCGCTGATTACCATACCCTGCTGATGCACACTGACGTGAGGTGGCTATCCGAGGGAGGAGATGCGTGACTTTCTTGCAAACAAGAGACCAGAGCTTGCAGAGTTTTTGGACGATGACAAATGGCTCGCTCAACTCAGCTACCTTTCAGACATATTTGGTGAAATGAACAAGCTTGCCTTCTCCATTATGTTTTTTTGGTTAAAGTTGCAGGCTTGCCTTCCAGTGGCTTTGGCTGTACCCATACTGGCATGGTAAGGCCAGTTGTACATTTCCAGGATGCACCAAATTTGATTTCTACATATTGGAAGAACCTGCCAAAAATGCAGACTGCGTTTTGGTTAATGTGGAAGTTTCTGGCCAAATAGACCATTCAAAAGGCCTTACATTTCAAAGACGCACTAGCAGTGAAAAGGAAGCGTTAAAGGTGAAGCTGAGAGAATTCACACCTATGCACCTTCACATCAAAAAACTTGCTGCTGGAGATGAACAAAAATGAATGGAGGGAAACACAAATAAGGTTCCTCCACTCACAGTACTGCAAAAAATCTCAAGTGAGAGCAATCTTGAAAACAGAATGGACACAAATCCACTTCTAGATTCAGAAAGAGGAAGACTTGAACCAACACTTCAGTCCTCTGCAGCATCAGTATGGACAGTCTGAGGCAATTTCCCCTTTTATAATCCTCAACTGATCAACTCCAAATACTGAGAGACTTGAAGAAGAAAAATACTCTTCTTCTGTACCTCGATTCAACAGATATTGTTGTGGCCAAACCTGAAGATTGCAAAAGTGTACTCTATTATGCAGATGTCCTGTTACATCAACCACAGGAACAACAGTTGTCAGAGACGCTCTCATCTGATCAGAGCACACCTTCTATCCAGCACTGACTAACCTGTTTTTCCTTTAAAATGTTTAAATAACACCTCTAGCCTCAAAAAGTTGAGACAGATTTCAGCTGGGCAATGATTCATGGAATATGTTCATGATTTCCTCCAGAATGACACACACATGTACCTGTCTCACATGACACACTGCGTAATATCAGCAGAAACAAAGGGACGAATCAGAAGAGGACTAAACTCTGATCTGCTCAGAGGTATTTAACTTCTACAAAAATATTTGTTAATATTTTACAAACATAAATAGTGATGAAAGAAAAAGTGTTAAATGTCACTTATGTATATTAGTAATTTTGTAGAGTGTGGTCAAAATTACAGTTTCCAAATTGCAGGGGGGTAAAAATGGCATTACACTGTATATTACAGTGGTCAAAACCCAAATGTGGGTCACTTTGCATACAGCTGATACTTTATATGTTTAAAGGGGAATATCTGAACAGCATATAATGTTTCATCATAATTTATTCAATTTCTGACGTGTGAGCCTCACAATACACGCATGTGGTGCGGACATTTAAATCTTTGTTACAGCCACTGCTATAACACAAAAGAGGGATGACACAACGGCTCGATCAAAAAGGGGAATTTATTAATAAAACGGAATATAACAACAAGTGGGAGAAATTAGACAGGAAAAATAAAAGGGATAAACACAAAAGAGAGCGCAGCTCCGACTCGGGACGGCCGCTCAAGTTCCGCCGCCGAAGTGTGGGAACTTGACTTCCTTTAAGCTTGCGTAAATAGTCCACAGGTGTAGAGGATCTGCTAAATCAGAACAATGGTAAATCACGCTTTTCCTGCCCCTAGAGGGCAGGCAAATACATAAATATACATGCATGTAACAATCTTTAAATATAATATTTAAATATTTCTCGTTTATTTAAAAACCCCTAACTTGTCATGAACTTTCTCATTTGGGTAAACTAGATGTTTTTATTATTAAAATGTTGCATGAATCTTTGTTGATGAAAGATAAGGTTTTTGCATTGAAGTTTTGAACATGCATCGCTGAATAAAACTTTGGACTGACTGTCTATAGGATGTAAACAGTGTAGAAGAATGACAGGGAGAGGAGAAACAAAAGGTTAAAGTGAAGGAGGCAGTTCAGTCATTGTGAGGGAAACCTTGTGTGGCCACAACAATATTCAACCGCTTTCTTAAAACTGAAATTATCATTGAGAGAGATGCTGATCACTCACTCATGGCCTGATTACTGCAGGCTCCTCCCACTCGTCCTCCTCTACCAATCAGAATGCTGGAAGACTCATTGATCACAGCTGCACTGGAGTACAGGAGCTTTGAAAAGCTCTCGTGGTGAATCAGTGTCTGTTTGACGCTCGCTCAGATCTCTCTCTCATTTTCCTCCCTGCGGTATGGTAATATAATGTTTCCTCCTTTCAGCTCCAGTCTCTTCTGGGCTGGTTGTTCTTTTGGCTTTTATCAGTTTGGGCCTCTATGTTGGGCTCATTATGGGGGAACCTTTTGACAAAACCATTTTCAGTCTCTTACTCATTTGCTCATGATTTTCTGTCTAGCTGACAATCTCCATGAAGAAAAGTTTGCCCTCAGACCATTTCAAACCAGAAGAAAAGAAGTGGATATTTTTCAGCATTGATGATGTTGCAGTATAAGATGGTTGTGTTGGTCAGTGAATCCTGAAAACAGACACCGTATGGCGGTTTCCACACTTCATGAAGCAGCACAGCCATTTTCAGCTGTGAGGAGAAGAAAGGTTTAATCTCAGCAGGATTTCTGAAGATCAGTGTTTGTTTGAAATGAACTCAAGATATAATATAGCTGCGAGCAGCGATGGCGGGCCCAAGCCCGGTGGCACCGCCACCCCGGTGGCTTCAGGGCAACTGTGCACAGCGGGCAATAGGCACTTAAAACACTTAAACATCAAAGGACTATGTCAAATTCACTCCACATTTACTGCACTACAAGGTGCCGCTATAGACCCCTTCCTCCCTGCCCATTTTCAAAGAATTACATGTGCCAAGTTTTAACATTATTCTGATGAATTTTGAAGCAAATCAGGTAAAAATAAGAGGGTGATCTCAATGTATGCTGAAAGTGACACATTTTCTGCTTCCAGTTGGTGGCGCTATGACTTTGAATCACAATAGTCAAATCCATGTGATCAGCCTTGTACAACGAAGACTAAGCCAAAGTTTCATCAAAATCAATTAAAGTATGCAGAAGTTATAACACTTTGTTTCCCTTTTCTTGCCATAAATTCGTTGCCTCGCCACGGCCAAACCGTTTGAGATATCCAAAATCCGTTTGCAATTAAACAACTTCAATGTGTTAGCAACAAGTTAAAAAAAGCTTGGTGTAAATTGGATAAACCCTGTAGGAGTAGTAGTATAAAATTCATAGCCTGTTTTTTCAAAAAATTAACATTCAAACCAAAATAGCTGACTTCCTGTTGGTCGGAGCTAATGAATGTAAATTAGAAAATTGTCCGGCTTGATGAGAATAATATGTGTACCGAGTTTGGTGACTGTAGGAAAAACTAACCCCCACTTTTGTCAAAAGGTGGCGCTACTGAGCCCCTCCACCACGCCCATTTCTATGGCTTTGTCCATGTCTACTGGTTGACAATATTGATGTGTGTGTCGAGTTTCATGCAATTTGAAGCATGTTAAGAGCCTCAAAAACACTCAAGAATATTATTACAGTTTGACCTGTTGCCATGGCAACAATATTTCAAATATCAAAAATCCTGTCATAGGTCTACATCTGCTGTGTATTGACATTACACTGATGAAGTTTGAAGCAAATCAGGTAAAAATAAGAGGGTGATCTCAAAGCATTTTAAAAGTGATACACTTCTTGCTGCCATTTGGTGGCGCTATAACTTTGACTCACAATAGTTACATCCATGTGATCAGACTACTACAACCAACACACTCCTGAAGTTTCATAAACATCAATCAATGTATGCAGAAGTTATAACACATTTCCTGTTTCCCTTTTCTCGCCATAAATTCGTTGCCTCGCCACGGCCAAACCGTTTGAGATATCCAAAATCCGTTTGCAATTAAACAACTTCAATGTGTTCGCAACAAGTTAAAAAAAGCTTGGTGTAAATTGGATAAACCCTGTAGGAGTAGTAGTATAAAATTCATAGCCTGTTTTTTCAAAAAATTAACATTCAAACCAAAATAGCTGACTTCCTGTTGGTCGGAGCTAATGAATGTAAATTAGAAAATTGTCCGGCTTGATGAGAATAATATGTGTACCGAGTTTGGTGATTGAAGGAAAAACTAACCCCCCCACTTTTGTCAAAAGGTGGCGCTACTGAGCCCCTCCACCACGCCCATTTCTATGGCTTTGTCCATGTCTACTGGTTGATAATATTGATGTGTGTGTCGAGTTTCATGCAATTTGAAGCATGTTAAGAGCCTCAAAAACACTCAAGAATATTATTACAGTTTGACCTGTTGCCATGGCAACAATATTTCAAATATCAAAAATCCTGTCATAGGTCTACATCTGCTGTGTATTGACATTACACTGATGAAGTTTGAAGCAAATCAGGTAAAAATAAGAGGGTGATCTCAAAACATTTCAAAAAGTGATACACTTCCTGCTGCCAGTTGGTGGCGCTATAACTTTGACTCACAATAGTCACATCCATGTGATCAGACTCCTATAACGAACACACTCGTGAAGTTTCATAAAGATCAATATATGTATTAAGACGTTATAACACATTTCCTGTTTCCTTTTTCTCGCCATAAATTTGTTGCCTCGCCACGGCCAAACCGTTCGAGATATCAAAAATCCCCTGGCAATTTTTAATCATCAGTGTCTTGACTTCATGCTGACCGAGTTTGGTGGCGATCGGATTAATCGTCTAGGAGGAGTATATCAAATTCCAGAGCATGCGTTTTTCAAACAACCCTTAATAGCTGACTTCCTGTTGGCGTGGCGATTAACTTAGAGCGCGAAAGTTGTTCGGCCCGATGAGGTCTATATGTGTACCGAGTTTCATACTAATACGTGCAAGCATGTTTAATATATGGACCAAATTTTCAGACTTTTTTTTCAGTCCTAATGGCCGCGGATTCCAATGTGTGTGCCAATTTTCAAGAGTTTTTGAGCATGTTAAGGCCCCCAAAAAGCCCCGGAAGACGGAAAAAAAATAAAATAAAAAAAAATAATAAATATAGCTGCGAGCAGCGATGGCGGGCCCAAGCCCGGTGGCACCGCCACCCCGGTGGCTTCAGGGCAACTGTGCACAGCGGGCAATAGGCACTTAAAACGGTTAAACATCAAAGGACTATGTCAAATTCACTCCACATTTACTGCACTACAAGGTGCCGTTATAGAGCCCCTCCTCCCTGCCCATTTTCAAAGGATTACATGTGCCAAGTTTTAACATTATTCTGATGAATTTTGAAGCAAATCAGGTAAAAATAAGAGGGTGATCTCAATGTATGCTGAAAGTGACACATTTTCTGCTTCCAGTTGGTGGCGCTATGACTTTGAATCACAATAGTCAAATCCATGTGATCAGCCTTGTACAACGAAGACTAAGCCAAAGTTTCATCAAAATCAATTAATGTATGCAGAAGTTATAACACTTTGTTTCCCTTTTCTTGCCATAAATTCGTTGCCTCGCCACGGCCAAACCGTTTGAGATATCCAAAATCCGTTTGCAATTAAACAACTTCAATGTGTTAGCAACAAGTTAAAAAAGCTTGGTGTAAATTGGATAAACCCTGTAGGAGTAGTAGTATAAAATTCATAGCCTGTTTTTTCAAAAAATTAACATTCAAACCAAAATAGCTGACTTCCTGTTGGTCGGAGCTAATGAATGTAAATTAGAAAATTGTCCGGCTTGATGAGAATAATATGTGTACCGAGTTTGGTGACTGTAGGAAAAACTAACCCCCACTTTTGTCAAAAGGTGGCGCTACTGAGCCCCTCCACCACGCCCATTTCTATGGCTTTGTCCATGTCTACTGGTTGACAATATTGATGTGTGTGTCGAGTTTCATGCAATTTGAAGCATGTTAAGAGCCTCAAAAACACTCAAGAATATTATTACAGTTTGACCTGTTGCCATGGCAACAATATTTCAAATATCAAAAATCCTGTCATAGGTCTACATCTGCTGTGTATTGACATTACACTGATGAAGTTTGAAGCAAATCAGGTAAAAATAAGAGGGTGATCTCAAAGCATTTTAAAAGTGATACACTTCTTGCTGCCATTTGGTGGCGCTATAACTTTGACTCACAATAGTTACATCCATGTGATCAGACTACTACAACCAACACACTCCTGAAGTTTCATAAACATCAATCAATGTATGCAGAAGTTATAACACATTTCCTGTTTCCCTTTTCTCGCCATAAATTCGTTGCCTCGCCACGGCCAAACCGTTTGAGATATCCAAAATCCGTTTGCAATTAAACAACTTCAATGTGTTCGCAACAAGTTAAAAAAAGCTTGGTGTAAATTGGATAAACCCTGTAGGAGTAGTAGTATAAAATTCATAGCCTGTTTTTTCAAAAAATTAACATTCAAACCAAAATAGCTGACTTCCTGTTGGTCGGAGCTAATGAATGTAAATTAGAAAATTGTCCGGCTTGATGAGAATAATATGTGTACCGAGTTTGGTGACTGTAGGAAAAACTAACCCCCCCACTTTTGTCAAAAGGTGGCGCTACTGAGCCCCTCCACCACGCCCATTTCTATGGCTTTGTCCATGTGTACTGATTGACAATATTGATGTGTGTGTCGAGTTTCATGCAATTTGAAGCATGTTAAGAGCCTCAAAAACACTCAAGAATATTATTACAGTTTGACCTGTTGCCATGGCAACAATATTTCAAATATCAAAAATCCTGTCATAGGTCTACATCTGCTGTGTATTGACATTACACTGATGAAGTTTGAAGCAAATCAGGTAAAAATAAGAGGGTGATCTCAAAACATTTCAAAAAGTGATACACTTCCTGCTGCCAGTTGGTGGCGCTATAACTTTGACTCACAATAGTCACATCCATGTGATCAGACTCCTATAACGAACACACTCGTGAAGTTTCATAAAGATCAATATATGTATTAAGACGTTATAACACATTTCCTGTTTCCTTTTTCTCGCCATAAATTCGTTGCCTCGCCACGGCCAAACCGTTCGAGATATCAAAAATCCCCTGGCAATTTTTAATCATCAGTGTCTTGACTTCATGCTGACCGAGTTTGGTGGCGATCGGATTAATCGTCTAGGAGGAGTATATCAAATTCCAGAGCATGCGTTTTTCAAACAACCCTTAATAGCTGACTTCCTGTTGGCGTGGCGATTAACTTAGAGCGCGAAAGTTGTTCGGACCGATGAGGTCTATATGTGTACTGAGTTTCATACTAATACGTGCAAGCATGTTTAATATATGGACCAAATTTTCAGACTTTTTTCAAGGGGGCGCTGTCGAGCCCCCCTGCCACGCCCGGGTACCAGCCTCTCCGGCGTCCTAATGGCCGCGGATTCCAATGTGTGTGCCAATTTTCAAGAGTTTTTGAGCATGTTAAGGCCCCCAAAAAGCCCCGGAAGACGAAAAAAAAAAAAAAAAAAAAATAAAAAAAAAAAATATATTGATGCGAGCAGCGATGGCGGGCCCAAGCCCGGTGGCACCGCCACCCCGGTGGCTTCAGGGCAACTGCGCACAGCGGGCAATAGGCACTTAAAACGGTTAAACATCAAAGGGCTATGTCAAATTCACTCCACATTTACTGCACTACAAGGTGCCGCTATAGAGCCCTTCCTCCCTGCCCATTTTCAAAGGATTACATGTGCCAAGTTTTAACATTATTCTGATGAATTTTGAAGCAAATCAGGTAAAAATAAGAGGGTGATCTCAATGTATGCTGAAAGTGACACATTTTCTGCTTCCAGTTGGTGGCGCTATGACTTTGAATCACAATAGTCAAATCCATGTGATCAGCCTTGTACAACGAAGACTAAGCCAAAGTTTCATCAAAATCAATTAATGTATGCAGAAGTTATAACACTTTGTTTCCGTTTTCTTGCCATAAATTTGTTGCCTCGCCACGGCCAAACCGTTTGAGATATCCAAAATCCGTTTGCAATTAAACAACTTCAATGTGTTAGCAACAAGTTAAAAAAAGCTTGGTGTAAATTGGATAAACCCTGTAGGAGTAGTAGTATAAAATTCATAGCCTGTTTTTTCAAAAAATTAACATTCAAACCAAAATAGCTGACTTCCTGTTGGTCGGAGCTAATGAATGTAAATTAGAAAATTGTCCGGCTTGATGAGAATAATATGTGTACCGAGTTTGGTGACTGTAGGAAAAACTAACCCCCACTTTTGTCAAAAGGTGGCGCTACTGAGCCCCTCCACCACGCCCATTTCTATGGCTTTGTCCATGTCTACTGGTTGACAATATTGATGTGTGTGTCGAGTTTCATGCAATTTGAAGCATGTTAAGAGCCTCAAAAACACTCAAGAATATTATTACAGTTTGACCTGTTGCCATGGCAACAATATTTCAAATATCAAAAATCCTGTCATAGGTCTACATCTGCTGTGTATTGACATTACACTGATGAAGTTTGAAGCAAATCAGGTAAAAATAAGAGGGTGATCTCAAAGCATTTTAAAAGTGATACACTTCTTGCTGCCATTTGGTGGCGCTATAACTTTGAATCACAATAGTTACATCCATGTGATCAGACTACTACAACCAACACACTCCTGAAGTTTCATAAACATCAATCAATGTATGCAGAAGTTATAACACATTTCCTGTTTCCCTTTTCTCGCCATAAATTCGTTGCCTCGCCACGGCCAAACCGTTTGAGATATCCAAAATCCGTTTGCAATTAAACAACTTCAATGTGTTCGCAACAAGTTAAAAAAAGCTTGGTGTAAATTGGAATAACCCTGTAGGAGTAGTAGTATAAAATTCATAGCCTGTTTTTTCAAAAAATTAACATTCAAACCAAAATAGCTGACTTCCTGTTGGTCGGAGCTAATGAATGTAAATTAGAAAATTGTCCGGCTTGATGAGAACAATATGTGTACCGAGTTTGGTGACTGTAGGAAAAACTAACCCCCCCACTTTTGTCAAAAGGTGGCGCTACTGAGCCCCTCCACCACGCCCATTTCTATGGCTTTGTCCATGTCTACTGGTTGACAATATTGATGTGTGTGTCGAGTTTCATGCAATTTGAAGCATGTTAAGAGCCTCAAAAACACTCAAGAATATTATTACAGTTTGACCTGTTGCCATGGCAACAATATTTCAAATATCAAAAATCCTGTCATAGGTCTACATCTGCTGTGTATTGACATTACACTGATGAAGTTTGAAGCAAATCAGGTAAAAATAAGAGGGTGATCTCAAAACATTTCAAAAAGTGATACACTTCCTGCTGCCAGTTGGTGGCGCTATAACTTTGACTCACAATAGTCACATCCATGTGATCAGACTCCTATAACGAACACACTCGTGAAGTTTCATAAAGATCAATATATGTATTAAGACGTTATAACACATTTCCTGTTTCCTTTTTCTCGCCATAAATTCGTTGCCTCGCCACGGCCAAACCGTTCGAGATATCAAAAATCCCCTGGCAATTTTTAATCATCAGTGTCTTGACTTCATGCTGACCGAGTTCGGTGGCGATCGGATTAATCGTCTAGGAGGAGTATATCAAATTCCAGAGCATGCGTTTTTCAAACAACCCTTAATAGCTGACTTCCTGTTGGCGTGGCGATTAACTTAGAGCGCGAAAGTTGTTCGGCCCGATGAGGTCTATATGTGTACCGAGTTTCATACTAATACGTGCAAGCGTGTTTAATATATGGACCAAATTTTCAGACTTTTTTCAAGGGGGCGCTGTCGAGCCCCCCTGCCACGCCCGGGTACCAGCCTCTCCGGCGTCCTAATGGCCGCGGATTCCAATGTGTGTGCCAATTTTCAAGAGTTTTTGAGCATGTTAAGGCCCCCAAAAAGCCCCGGAAGACGAAAAAAATAAAAAAAAAATAAAATAAAATAATAATAATCCTTAGAAGAACAAGAGGGCCCTGCGCGAATTTTCGCTTGGGCCCTAATAATAATAATCCTTAGAAGAACAAGAGGGCCCTGCGCGAATTTTCGCTTGGGCCCTAATAATCCTTAGAAGAACAAGAGGGCCCTGCGCGAATTTTCGCTTGGGCCCTAAATAATAATCCTTAGAAGAACAAGAGGGCCCTGCGCGAATTTTCGCTTGGGCCCTAATAATCCACAATGGGCTTCACTCCAGGTTCAGTACACACAATCCACAAAGGGCTTCACTCCAGTACTGTTGTCGTATCTCAGTCAGCAGTTCCACTGTCTCTCACACACTCCTGCTTCTCACAGCGTTTTATCCTGTCACCGTGCCAATCACTGGAATGAGAAACAGGTGTTTGTGATTTACATTTAACCCACTCAATCACCATGCATACAAAGTTTTTGGATTCCTTATGCAGACAGATATCAGTTAAGTAAAATAAGAATGTTATACATTTTATTTTATAAAAATAAAAGGTATAACATCGTCTCTTGCCTTATGCACCATTTTCCTCCTCCATTTTCTCTCAAATAAGCAAGGAGTAAGCACCTTTGGCAATAGAAATAATTGTAAATGAGCATAAGCCCTGTACGGTCCGCCATGCTGGTTTGTTTACGCTCAGGCAGTTTGGCGTGACTTGCCTTGAACACTACAAAGTTGTGCTGTTAATGCTAACGCTTCGCCCCCTCTGTTTTTTTGAATGGATGTCAATGGATATATCTTCTATTACTTTTTGAATAGTAAAGCACTTTTCAATTAATTTAATTAATTTGAGTATATTTAGGTTTATATTGGGCCCGGTTCTTACCGTAGTGATGAACAGGAATTGTAGTTTGCAAATTCCACCATCAATGTCAGCAATCTTCTAATAAGCTGATGATCTCAACCAGATTTGAAAAATAAAGCATACATACAAAATGTGCAGTGGTGGGTCCCTTTGGAACAGTTTGAAAACCACTGGTGTATTGAGTATAAGATCTATAGATGGGATGGGCAACTCTGGTCCTGGAGGGACACTATTCTGCAGAGTTTAGCTCCATCCCTGATCTAACACACCAGCAAAATTGAACCCAACCCCATTATTTAATCGTAAAGGCTGATTTATGCTTCTGCACCATAGGCTATGCATCTGTTTTCATTTATACTTCTGCGTCGGTGTCTGTGTTGACAAGGATGCAGACCACTAGTAGGCAGTGTCCGCGGTCATGTTGAGCATCAAAGCCAAAGAAGCAGCAGCTTGTCATGTCCTTTGTAAGAGAAGCTTACAAATAAAGGCAGCAGAGAAGCAGCAAATAGGTAACAACTTTTGTTGCAGTTTGACTGCATGTGTCCCCTGAAACAGAGTGTCTTATCATTCCTATAGAAGTTGAAAACACTCACTCTTCTCCTATTGCCCTGCACCAGTTTTTTGACCCGAGGGAGGGGTTCTAACAGACCAATCATAGCGCTTGTGGTCCGCGTAGAATTGACGCGTTGTTACATTTTCGAAGAGGTGCACGTCAGGCTACATCGTAAGCTACGTGTGGCACTCACAATCTACGCCATACCTATGGCGTACACACAACGCTGAAGTATAAATCAGTCTTTAGGAATGCTTGAAAATTACAGGCAGGTGTATTTGATTAAGGATGAAACTTAAGGGTGTTTTCACACCTATGGATCGTTTGTTTTGTTCCAAAACAGGGACTAAATTTGTTACAATGTTGCATTTTCTTGGTTTGGTTCGCTTTCACATGGCAACATTTCAAAGCGTACCAAAATGCGTTTAGGCAAGTCACATGCGAGTACAACTTTCCTTTCATTGGTCAGTTTTCTCTGCGTCATCCATCAAAATAATGATTGACAAGTTCGTTCCATGAGCTTATTGTGGCTTTATTTGTAAAGTCGAGACACACGCAAACACTATATGAATGTAGCCGTCTTTCCCGCTGTTAAATTATATACTACATTCATATCAATGCTGCGGCAAATTCAAACGCGCGCTTTTCTCTCTCTCTGCCTCTGGATTTCCCAGCACTGTCTAGTAGACGACCTGTTGTCAGTCTGTGTCGAGAGAGACCATATGAATTTTATAATGAAGCAGAGTGGGAATCAAGGCTTCATCGCATCAGCATTCGCGCACGGAGAAGTAAAATTACACAACAGGAGCTCGTTGGTTTTCAACTATGGTAAATAATGTGCTCACTCACAGAATCAGACACTATTGCTTTTTAAATCACATTTCCTGTTATGAATTATGATATTGTTTGATTTGTTGGTGCGTTAACTGGGTTGGATTGCTTTCACATCTTAAGCGAACCACTCCAGAGTTAGTTTGAAAGCGTACCGAGACCACCTCTTCAAGCAGGTCTCGGTACGCTTGTATGGTCCACTTTTGGTGCGCACCCGAGTGCGATTGCTGCTTTCACACCTGCCCTAACGAACTCTAGTACGATTCAACTGAGCTAAATGCGGCAGGTGTGAAGCACCATAACTCTGCAAAAGAGTGGTCCTCCAGTACTAAAGCTGCCCATCCCTGATAGGATAGGATAGGGTATAGATCAGTAGTGCCCGGCCCGCAGGCCATTTACGGCGCCCACTCTACCCGGCCTGCAAATTATCTAAAAAATAAAACATAATCCAGCCCACTAAATTATTATTAAGTGGCCATTCACATATCGCATGACATAAGTGGCCATGCCGCCTTCTCCTTTCTCTACTTCATCCTTCTTTCTAAAGCGTTTTCGCTCCCATGGCGTTTATTGTTGCTATGCAACCATTAGCTGCGCTCTCCATGATGACTAGCAAGTTTAAAGGTGCCCTAGAATCAAAAACTCAATTTAACTCGGCATAGTTGAATAACAAGAGTTCAGAACATGGAAATGACATACAGAGAGTCTCAAACACCATTGTTTCCTCCTCCTTATGTAAATCTCATTTGTTTAAAAGACCTCTGAAAAACATAGCACAGACTGTTACGCAACAGTCGGGATCATTAATATGTAGGCCCCTAATATTTGCATATGCCAGCCCATTGTTCAAGGCATTAGACAAGGGCAGCCAGTAATAACATCTGGATCTGTGCACAGCTGAATCATCAGACTAGGTAAGCAAGCAAGAACAATAGCGAAAAATGGCAGATGGAGCAATAATAACTGACATGATCCATGATATCATGATATTTTTACTGATGTTTGTAAATTGTCTTTCTAAATGTTTCGTTGGCATGTTGCTAATGTACTGTTAAATGTGGTTAAAGTTACCATAGCTTGTTACTGTATTCACGGAGACAAGTGAGCCATCGCTATTTTCATTTTTAAACACTTGCAGTCTGTATAATGCATATACACATCTTCATTCTTTATAAAACTCTCCAACCGTGTGTAATGTTAGCTTTAGCCACGGAGCACCATCAAACTCATTCAGAATCAAATGTAAACATCCAAATAAATACCATACTTATGTGATACGACGCATGCATGCAGTATGCATGACGAACATCTTGTAAAGATCCATTTGAGGGTTATATTAGCTGTGTGAACTTTGTAAATGCACCATATTATAGTTTAAAGCTCGGGGGGCAGGGAGCGCGCGATTTAAAGGGGCCACGCAGCCTGAATCGGTGCATAGTAAATGATGCCCTAAAATAAGCAGTTAAAAAATTAATTTAGAAAAAATCTTTGGGGTATTTTGAGCTGAAACTTCAGAGACACATTCAGGGGACACTATAGACTTATATTACATCTTGTAAAAACTGGTTCTAGGGCACCTTTAAGCAAAATAAAAATAGTTTTCTACTCCTTGCATTAACTCTACTAGTACTAGAAATATTTATATGGAGATAAGAAATAAAATCCCACTCTGCGCCTGGAAAAACAAGCTCGCCACATCGCAGGTGCTTTGCGACTGTGTCGGTTCTTTTATGAGCGTGATTGCCTACATTATAGTAAAAGCACTCACACAAGTCACGAACGTCGATTTAAACCACCAAAATGTGTCCGATGCTACCAATAAACGTTACAGATGCTCAAACGGCATCTAGGGCAAATGTGGTTCAGCTGTGTGAGCAGAAGTGCTGCAGGTGTCTGGCAAGAAATAGAATAGTGTACAAATGTATTCCGGGATTACATTTGTTCAGTACAGTGTTGTTCAGTGCAAGATTTTGAAGTTAATTAAGGGAAAATACTTTTAACTGTTAACCTAATACTGTATGTAACAATGATAGACAGTGCTGTTTAAATTTTTTTAAGTTTGGCAAAAATATTTTAGTAATGAAATTTGAAGTAAATGTGAAATAATGCAAAGGAAAGTAGTTTTTCAGAAATTTTGCGCTTCCTTGTGCTTGAATGTTAAAATGGCTCTCCAATGAGGTGTCAATCACAGCAACGGCCCCCAGCCAATTTAAGATTGAGACCCCTGGTATAGATCATACATGTTGTTGGTTTTGATGCTTTAAATGTCTAAATTGTTTTATATCTATTTTTGTCCTAGACCTGATGGAACTGAAAGAGGCGAGTCATGAACTTAATGAAAAAGAGAAAAAACATAATTTCATGACTAAAGAAAGATCAAAACAGGTTTCTTCACAAAAAGGAGCTCAAAAGACCGAAACTAAAAGATATTTAACCTGCCAACAGTGTGGAAAGAGTTTTGATCAACATAGAAACCTTCAAGTCCACTTGAGAGTTCACACTGGAGAGAAACCCTTCACTTGCCAACAGTGTGGAAAGAGTTTCACACGTAAAGACAAGCTTAAAGTCCACATGCGAATTCATACTGGAGAAAAGCCTTTCACCTGCCAACAGTGTGGAAAGATTTTCACACATAAAGACAAGCTTAAAGTCCACATGAGAATTCACACTGGAGAGAAACCTTTCACCTGCCAACAGTGTGGACAGAGTTTCAGACATAAAGGAAGCCTTAAAGACCACATGAGAATTCATACTGGAGAAAAGCCTTACACCTGCCAACAATGTGGAAAGAGTTTCAGTCATAAAGGTAGCCTTATAGTCCACATGAGAGTTCACACTCGAGAGAAACCTTTCACCTGCCAACAGTGTGGAAAGAGTTTCACACATGAAGAAAACCTTAAAGTCCATGTGAGAGTTCACACTGGAGAAAAGCCATATACCTGCCAACAATGTGGAAAGAGTTTCAGTGAGAAAGGAAACCTTACAGTCCACATGAGAATTCACACTGGAGAAAAGCCTTACACCTGTCAAGAGTGTGGAAATAGTTTTACACAAAAACGACACCTTACAGACCACATGAGAATTCACACTGGAGAGAAAGCTTACACCTGCCAACAATGTGGAAAGAGTTTTGCACAAAAAAGAAGCCTTAAAGGCCACATGAGAATTCACACTGGAGAGAAGGCTTACACCTGCCAACAATGTGGAAAGAGTTTCAGTCATAAAGGAAACCTTATATCCCACATGAGTATTCACATTAAAGTGAACCCATTCACCTGCCAACAGTGTGGAAAGAGTTTCAGTCGAAAAGAAAGCCTTAAGGTCCACATGAGAATTCACACTGGAGAAAAGCCTTACACCTGCCAACAATGTGGAAAGAGTTTCAGTGACAAAGGAAACCTTACATCCCACATGAGAATTCACACTGGAGAAAAGCCTCATACCTGCCAACAGTGTGGAAAGAGTTTCAGTTGGAAAAAAAGCCTTACAGCCCACATGAACACTCACTCTGGAGAAAAGCCCTAAGCCTTGTTTACGCTGCATGCGTGTGCAGCGCGTTACGGCTGCGAAGCGGCTACTGAAGCTGATACGCAGCCACTCTAGTCAATGCTCATGTTTACACCAGCAGTGCGTTTCAGAAGCGTCCCAGACTATTTTTGATGGGCGCCACATCCAAAATGCGCAGATTGAATACAAAATAAAGTCAAAATAATCACCCTGAGTTAACTCCCGCTCTTATTTCACATCACTAGGAGGCCAGAAACAGAAGACAAGAGATTCGAAGTTAAAAAACTTGACATTTGTTTTGTTCTTGTCATCCATAACTGGACTTTTTTACATTTACATTTATGCATTTGGCAGACACTTTTTTTTTAGATATTAACTTCATCTGTAGGCTACAGCAAAATAAAATATGGCATATCAATAAACACAATCAAATGTATAAATATATCAAATATATAAATATAACCATTTAGCCATTAAAAACGCAAAAAAGCCTTAGGGGACACATGCATATTCACATTGGAGAGAAGCCACACATGTGATCAGTGTAGAAAGAGTTTCATACATAAATTGATGCTTTATCACCACATAAAAATACATACTGGATGTGATCACATGTGATCAGTGTGGAAAGTTTCAGATCAGTTCAGTTCAGATCAAATCAGTTTCAGATTTATAGGTTACCTTAAGGGCCACAGGAAAATTCACTCGAAAGAGAACTCTTTTAGAAGTCGTCACTGAGGAAAGAGCAGAGGTGTAAAGAGTACCTGAAAACAAAATTTGAGTAAAAGTACAGATAAAGCAAAAATTACTCCATTACAAGTTACAAGTCACCAATTCTAATACAACTTGAGTAAAAGTCTTGGAGTATCTGAGACTTTAACAGTACTTAAGTTTTTTACTCATGCTGAATTTAGGTTTGGAAGATGCACTAGTTCAGAAATGCCAGTGAAAATAAGAAATGTATTTGTTTGATTTATTATTTTCTAAAATCAAAATTGAACAGCTCAGTGTTACAATAAATCAAGGTCGACACAACAGCGTCTTAAATGTTAAAAGTGTGAAACTCTAGCAGTTCACAAAACTTACACTACGTCCTATGCCTTCTCTATAGGTTGTTTGCACATGACGTCATTGCTGCACGTGAAATGCGGCAGGAGAGCAAGGAGTAATTTACTATATAGGAATCCTATCACAAACTGAAAATTCCTATTTTTTTGTATCATTTACTGTTGCTCACTTCTATCAAACCAAGAAACCACAATGATCTTTTATCATTTAAGTAACTTGTATAGTTTTTTTACTTTAAAAGTTGTCACCTTTTGTAGTGTTTTGTGTCTGCTTATACTGAAATGAATATTTGTTTTTTACTTGGTTAAATATTCACATTCTTCATGGTATCGTTTGTAGGGAAGAGAATGATATCCCATTGAATGATAATTTGGTGTTTTCACTTCAGTTTTGTAGAATTCAGTTTATAATGTTGATCTGGTTACCATGAGAACAGTGTCACGCTGCTACTTCAGCCATCATATGGTAGAATATGTCAAAATAAATAAATGTGTTCAACAAGCTGACAGAAGTCAATCCATTTCTTTGTTGGTAGGGTATAAATATTCACTTTCCCATATGGCCACACTGCAAAAAATGCTGTTCTTTCTTAGAGTTTTTGTCTTGTTTCTAGGCAAAATATCTTAACGTTCTTAAATCAAGAAGCATTTTCTTGACAAGTAAAAATTATTTTCTTGTTTTCAGGAAAAATAAGTCAAAATTAAGTAAGTTTTTCCTTAAAACAAGCAAAATAATCTGCCAATGGGGTAAGCAAAATAATCTTATTTCAAACCAAGAATTAGCTATATAATCTTGTTTTCAGTTTGGACTAAGATTATTTTGCTTGTTTTAAGGAAAAACGTACTTAATTTTGATTTATTTTTCCTGAAAACAAGAAAATAATTTGTACTTTTATTTAAGAACTTTAAGATATTTTGACTAGAAACAAGACAAAAATTCTAAGTAAGAACAGCATTTTTTGCAGTGCATGGAGGAGAATGGGATGGGCATTCAGTAGACAGAAACCAACACACTGTATTTTTTTTTGTATTTATTTCAAAATGACAACCAAAATCAAACCCATAGAAGCTTGTGAAAAGTGGCTGTGTGGAAGTTATACTCATTCACAAGCTGAGTGAGAGTCATACTCGCAAATGTAATGTTAATTAAAGCTGCAAGCAGGGCTGAAAGGGCCCTTGCACCCGGGCTAACCACCACCACCACCCGTTGGCCTTCAGAAAAGAGTGAATAGTAAGTTAAGTTTGAAGCAGATTGGACATTGTATGCCTGAGTTACAACAACTTCCTGTTTTGTGGCGTTAATTGCATAAATTAGCACTCAGCCAAGTGTCGCATGATTAAACGTGTATCGCATGTTTGGTACTTCGTGGCATATTGAAATGTGTTTCTGGTGGTGAATTACATGTAAAGCATGCCATTTCCTGTTGCCAGCAGGTGGCGCTACAACTAACTGAATATTGTCATAAAGATGTCTTTAGGCCAGGACTCTTATCACGTATGTGAAGTTTGGAGCAGATCAGACATAGTATGCCTGAGTTACAAAAGCTTCCTCCTTCATGGCGAAACATCAGACTTTGTCAGGCTGCCATGGACACACCCTTCAGTGAAAACTCAAGATCATATTTATCATTGCTAAGGTCTTACGATTAGACTGACCAAATATAACGTTGATCTGATTAAAGCTCTAGAAGGAGTTTCTTAAAGAATAATGTCCGGAAATGGCAAAAAATGGCAAGTTAATTCATAATACCTTACTTCCTGTTTGGTTTTAGCTTTCGCTCCAAGAGACTTTTTTTGTAGGTATTGGGCTGTTAAATGTGTGTACCGAATCGGTTATTTCCACTTTAAACATGGATTTTGGGTTTATCTATTTTTGGAGTTTCCACTGATAAAATGCTGTTCTGAAGTGATTCAATGAGTCGAGGCTGTAATGTGATTGGTTTATGAGGTACAGCTGATCCAATTGGAGGATTGATCTCCTTTATATAAAAAGGTCTGGAGGAATTACAGCTGGATAAATGCATCCTCAGGTGGGTCTGACGCAGAATCTTACGTCAGAGTGTTATTCTCTAGAAAATCTTTGATATTGATGCTTGTTGGAGCTTCATTCTATTCTGCTGTTTTGTGTGAAAAAGCAGCATTCATGTCAAACTGCAGCTAAAAATGCAAATAAGATTACATAAAAACGAAATATTTATTGGACATTAAATCAGAACGTTTATTAAATCTTGTAAACACAAAAACACTTGTGTGGCACGCAGCCCAAATATACGTTGGATTGAATATGATGATTGCCACCCATTTCAGCACAAACCTAAGTTTGGACGCTGTATTCAAATTGAGGCATGTTCAAGTTCTTCTATATACACACTATGATCAACGATACATTTGCTACAGCGAAATAAGCACACAATGCAATTAAGAGATCAAAACACCAAATATTTATTGAACAATAAAACATAGGTACTGTAGCGAAAATTAACTCAAAGGGGAAATATTAATAATTATTCATAACTCATTATGATTATTAATTATGATTAATTATGAATATGCAAATCCGTTAATCAGATTAACTGGACGTAGCTACATTAAAATTAACATTACAATCAGTTAACCTGTTCGTCCAGTGAACGCTCAGTGTTGATTGTTTATTAATTCTAAGAAATGTCAATTTCCAAGTTATGGAAAAATAATATTTCTTATTGTACTGTACTACTCAGAGCCCGTAGTCCGGATCTATCACTTAAGAGGCAATTCATTAGCAGACGGAGTCAGAACCAAACGTGTATTGTGCACAATCTTTATTAACTAACTCACAAACACATAACTAAACTTACAAACACATAGCATAACATACATAAAGGGTCACACACACACACACACACACACACACGCAAGTCAGAATGAGTAATGATAGTGTTGAACCGGAAGAGATGCTGTTACTAGAGCTACATGAAATGTCAAAGGCAATCTGGAAAGGAATCATCAGTTTCTTCAGCAATAGCAAGGTAAGTCTTACAAATTAATACTAACTTGCTGTTTAGTGTTAAAATGTACGATACTTGCAAGATGCCCTTAGGCTGAGGAGCATCGGCTCTGCCATCTGAGGAGAGATCTTGGGTGATTCAGTCCGAAGTTGTTGCCAGTCTTTTCCATGTGGGATGAGGAGCACATGGCTCGTTTGTAGGCCGAGGCCTACAGGCCTTGCAGGCCTGGCCTAGGCCGGCCGCAAGGAGATCGATTCGGTCGTTCGGAAGCAAGGAGAAAAAAAAAGAGAGTGGCACTGTTCGCTGGTTTTTAACCTCTGGTCAAAGTCACACCTCTCAGTTGTTGACCGGACCAATGAAGATGTTGTAATTCTGGGTGGCAACACCCCTCCTGTCAGGGCTTTTACAACCCAGAAAGATTAACAAGCTGAGTTCTTGAATCAGAACTATTAAATATTCTTTTAATACTGATGTGTTGCACAGGTATGGATGTACCGCATACACAAGCATTTAAATCTTCCCGCTACGAACGTATAGACACTAAACATGGCATGATTGAAGTTACCGTGCAGGTCATAACATTTAACAATCATCAAACATGTAAATACAATGAGTACAATACAACATCAGTAATAATGGATACCATTTCCTGAGAAGGAATCATTTATAGCACAGTCTGTCCATACATTAATGCCATAGAGTCTGTGTTCTGTGTGGAAAATGCAGGGAAGATGCAGATTTTCTGTGTCTCTACTCTGTTCTCTATGCGGCAACCACATTCCTCAGCGCAATAAACTTGTAACTGAAAACTTCCCGGGGGATGGGGACAGACTCCAGAGTGAGCTTAAAACTATTGGTTAACTAACCAATAATTGTGTCTGATTTGCCTCAGTCATTACAGTACACAAAAAAAAAAAACACCAACAACAAGCAGTGAAACGGGGGAAAAAAGTCATTAGCAAAAAGGCATTTTACACCACTCTCTTCTTAATGAACCTGAACTCAGAACATTAATTGCTTAAGCCACAGAGTCTTAAGACGCTGCGCCGCCGCCCTCAGTGGGCTCCTCTTCAACTCGCTTGGTCAGCTGCACCTCGCTTTCCCCAACGAGCTCTGCTTCAACTTGATCTGCCACCAACACCATGGCTTGGTCTGCAGCTGAGTGTCAACTTCTGCCAACTGTGTCAACTTCTTCTGCCAACTGAGTGTCAGCTTCTGCCATTGGTGCCGAGCTTTCTTCTGCATCGCCAGACTCCTGCTCATCTGCACTAGAAGCATGTCTTGCATCCGCAGGCTCGATTAACTGAAGGAATCCATCGACGTTAACCTTCATATCAAAAAGTGCTGACTGCAGAAAGTGGTCTTCTATGGCCTCCGCGTCGTCAAACATACTGCTGAGTCCGGAAGCGCGCGGATAAGTCGTTAACGCTGAACTGGTCAGCAGGACTCTCTCCTCTCTGTCGGCAGTCGAGACGGTGGTGTTACGACATGAGCTGCCTCTAATATAAACCAAAATATATTGCGACTACAGCCATCTGGGAGTTTTAATTTTCTACTCATCGGTCATAACAACACTCAACTTTCCCTACATGGTGCAAAATAACGTGAGAGTCAGTCCTAACCAAGATGCAGGGATGCAAGGGTGTGTGTGTCAGCTAGCAGCTACCCAAAAAGAGGTCACTCACCTGCATTTTCCACAACCTCACTCTGGGCCTGGCGACGTGCAGCATAGATGCCATGTTCTCCGTCCAGCCCAAGCATTGATACGGTTTTGTTCAGGTTTTTCTTTTTTTTATGTTAAAAACCCGGTGATAACTATAGTCCCAAAACAAAAATAGATCATTAGCTAACACAAGGAGGGCACACGGTTTTAGGTGAGAGCTTTAATCCACGTGTGTATACACATGCAGCGTTTTCCTTTTTGGAGTCTAAAGCTCCGCCTCTTACATGCAGCAACCTCATCATTCACAGGTGAGTGACGTCATCTGGGCTCTTTTTTTGTGTTAGTCAGCACTATCCCTGCTTAAATACCTAACATTCCTCCCCCCCTCAAAAAAAATACAAAATTTAATTTCACATACACAAATTGTAATCATCATCAGGCCTTATGTCCTCAGACATTCAATCTCAATACTCCATACCAGGAAATTAGACCTTTATCACCCTAATCCCTTGAATTTTAAAAATGTACAGGCTCCAAGGAAGCACACACTGATTTGATGTCCGAAACTTAGCAAGAAAAATCAAGGGGTTGTGATCGGTATATACCACCAAATCTCCCAGGGCACTAGATACATAAACTTCAAAATGGCGAACGGCCAAAACCAGAGCGAAAGCTTATTTCTCAATGATGGAATACACGCTCTGATGTTTATTCAGCTTCCTGGAAATGAGGAAATAGGTCTATCAATGCCAGACTCATCAGATTGAAGCAAAACAGTACCCACTCCCACTTCAGAGGCATCAATAGCCATCTTAAATGGTTTTCCAAAATTTGGAACAACGAGAACGGGTGAGCATGCCAACACAGCCTTAATCTGATCATACGCCTTGGTACAGTCATCAGACACCCTTCTTCAACAATCTTGTTAAAAGTTCGGTCCCACTTTATATATTAAGTGGCCTTAACTACTATGTACTTAAATCAAAAAATAAGTACAATGTACTTATTGGATTCATATGGAATTGCAAAACACTTTTGCTGCTATTGAGGTGGGATATAGGTAAGTTTAGGGACAGGTTTGGTGGTATGGGTAGGTTTAAGGGTAGGGGTAAGAGTTAAGGGATGGGTCAACAGTGTAATTATAAATGTAATTACAGAAATTAATTACAGATGTAATTACATGCAGGTGTTTTTAAAATATAACTACAATGTAAAAACATGTATGTACACAATGTGTGCATTGTATTAAATGATTAATTTAAATGTAAGTACATAGTAGTTAAGGCCACTTAATATAAAGTGGGTCCAAAAGTTCTACTATTCTGGCGAAATTTCGCACAAACCGCCTATAGAACCCACACATCCCAAGCACATGCATTAACTCTCGACGGGTTCGTGGACTTTACACTTTGGTAAATTAATAACCAGCTGAGCTTCATGGAGCCTTTGAAACAGACCTCGCAAATCCTGCAAATGCTCAAACCACGAGGCACTGTATACCACAACATCATCTATATACGTAACCACATTTGGGAGAACAGTAGTGACTAGATTCATTAGTCTTTGAAAGGTGGCAGGTGCATTTTTCATTCCAAAAGGAAGAACCTTACAAAAGTATAAGGTGTCAAGTGTCACAAAGGCAGAGACTTCTTTCGCCCGTTCTAATAATGGCACCTGCCAATACCCTTTCAATAGATCTAATTTGGAAATAACCTGAGCATTGCCAATTCGATCAATGCAATCCTCTAGTCGTGGTATTGGAAAAGCATCAGTTTTCGTAACCTGATTAACTTTTCTATAATCGATACAAAACCTAAGAGTTCCATTGGGCTTCGGAACGAGAACAACAGGGGAGCTCCTCTCACTCTGCCCTTGCTCGATAACTCAGATTTTCTCCATATATGAAATTTCTTGCTTCGTACCGATGAGACAGTTCAGATGAGTTCAGATGAGACATTAAACCGAGGTCCTGACTCATTAAAAATCCCATGGCACTTCTCATAAAGAGTAGGGGTGTAACCCCGGTGTCCTGGCCAAATTCCCTCCATAGGCCCTTACCAATCACTGCCTCCTAATAATCCCCATCCATTGAATTGGCTCTTTCACTCTCTCTCCTCTCCACCTACAGCTGGTGTATGGTGAGCGCACTGGCGCCGTTGTACTGTGGCTGCCGTCGCACACTGGTGTTGGATGAGGAGAGACCCCTGATATGATTGTGAAGGGCTTTGGGTGTACAGTTGTACATATGAAAGCCTCATTCTCATTCTCATTAACCCAAACTTATTAGGTGACAGCCGATAGGGAAGTTGTTTTATAGGGGCTGCACCTCCCGTTTTGACATCATGCACTGCTAATGTTGTAAGGCCAGGGGTATCCCTAAACAACTCTGGAAACTCATTTATCAAGCTCTCCACCTCTGCCCACTGCTCAGAAGACAAATGTTCAAAATGCATGGAAAGATCCTGCAAATAGGCAGAATTCCCAGGACGAATGCCAATAGGCTCCACCTTTACATCCTCTTCCTGTAAGGGAAAAATGTTAGATGGCTCCATTGAAACATCCACAGCCGTGTCTGGAGACAATGAGGGACCAACTGAAATTGCAGCAACAGCCACCTTTCCCCATACATGATACAGCTTCAAAAGGTTGACATTGCACAACCTTGTTTTCTGCCAATGATCAGGGGTACTAATCACATAATTCCGGTCCCCAACCTTTTTCAACACAGAATAAGGCCCACAAAACTTACTACCGAGTCTGTCCCCCTGCATTGATGTCAACACAAGCACTTGATCTCCCACTACAAAAGTACGTTCCACCGCCTTTTTATCATATTGGGCCTACATACGGGTCTGAGGCCTACCCAATAACTCCCTTGCAATCTTACAAGCAGACCAGAGATGCTCTTGAAAAGCAGTCACATACTGTAACAAGGTGGTCTCATTTTTAGACTTCAGGAACATCTCTTTTGCAACCTTTAAGGGACCCCGTACCTCATGCCCAAACACCAAATCAAAAGGTGTAAACCCAGTAGACTCATTCACTATGGCATTATTTTACTGTCAAATGTCGAGAGCACATTATTGTGACGCGAGAGAAATATACAGTGCTCTCTTATGAACTGCCTCTCCTCTCGCTCAGATGCGTGTGCACGCTCAAACTGTTTCATGTGTGCTCAAACGTGTCCTGCGCGCTGAAACCGCACGTGCGCTCACTAATCTCTCTGTGCTCTTGCAGAAATGTATTTGTTTTAGGATTAAATGCTGTCAAAAGTTATCAACCAATCAGAAGAGACGACTGATCCATGAAAATGATACGTGGAATCTTATTGGCTGAGAGTGACATATCTTAGAAATGGCTTGGAATGGGGCGCTTGGATGTTTTCTATATTAATAAGCTTGTCTAACTGCATCACATTACAGGTCAAACCCCACTTAACGATTTATCCAAAACCATCATATTAGCCAATATCATGAACCAAAACATTAAATTAAACATGAATTAAAAACAAAAGATTAAACAACTCATTTAATGTTGTAAATCAGTCTATTTAGAAATGTGTAAAATGTTATAAAGCCTATTTAAAAATATGTATTAATTTAAATGAATTCATTACAATATCGTTTGACATTAATGAAGACATGTTTCGTCCAGTGTTTTTAAACAAATCTCTTGAATTAATGATTCTGATACATCAAATACATTTTAACAGTGACTGGTCACCAGCTACTGGCAGAACAGTGTAATAACATTAGTTTCAAAGGTCATTTATTGCTGAAATCAGTGTATATTCGGACTGTAAATAATAATGCAAGTATTGCAATAACAATTTAATGTTTGCAACACAGGAGTAGCAATAGTGTGCTGTTGAAAACGCTTTGTGAAGCTGTTTAAAACATATAGTTTATGACCACTGCTTTCAGCGGCAATGCAAAAGCAGGTTTATATATTGCAGTATGTTCGTAATTTCAAAGGTTTAATAGACATAGCCGAATCGTTGTCATTTAGGAATAACATCGTGTTCTTTTGATTAATCGTGCATACGTATTTTTGTATGTCATGTTTTATACCAGACCTCAAAAGAAATTGACTATCGTGGTATATGTGATCTCCACATTTTAAGTATTAAGGGAATGATGATCTGACCTGATCTTGTTCGGTCTTAAAGGGATAGTTCACCCAAAAATGAAAATTCTGTCAGTAATTACTCACCCTCATGTTGATACAACCATGTAAGTCTTTCTTTCATCTTCGGATCACAAATTAATATTTTTGTGATTAAATATGAGCGGTGGAATACTCCTCCATTGGCTTTAAGGGGGCCCAAACTTGTCCGTCCAGAAAGTCAGTGAAGAAAATGTTTAAATAGTCCATGCCACTACAGTGCCTCAACCGTATGTTTCTCAAGCGACGACAATACTTTTTGTGCGAAAAAACAACAAAAATAACGACTTTATTCAACTATTCATTTTCTCTCTTGTAGGCCTCTGACGTTAGTTTACGAGAGCTCCATGACGCATGCGCGAGAACCTAACTGACGACGGTCTTCTTCTACTACTACTTGTTACTGGCTGCTCACTCCTTAGGAGTATTACCGCCACCTAGTGTTCAAGATGAAGTGCTGGCATAGCCGGAAGCGCTAAACTTTGTTTACAAGCAGGTGAACGCGCGCGCTGTATGTAAGCTATTGAATTCGACATTGATCGTGCTTTTGGTCTCGCTCTAAGTAATTGTTTACAATGGTTAGAAAGTTTGCATTTCCTGGATGTCCGAATCGTGGAAAACTAACGAGTAAATGTAAAGGTGCCTTAACATTGCCACAAAATGAACGGCTTATCTTTCACCGTTTTCCATCAAATGATCGTGAGCGACTGAATCTATGGCTGCTGGCTGTTCAACGGGATGTTAATTTACCGATTAATTTCGTCAAGCACATGAAGTTGTGCAGTGAACATTTCTCTCCAGACGACTTCAAATCAGTTCAACAAAAAAGATTATTGAAATCAACAGCTGTGCCCAACTTGTTTATACAGACCAACAAGGTAAGTGGAAGCAGTATGTGGTAATTGTTAAAGTCATGATACACTCATTTAGTTTTGTCTTTATTTGTATATGGCTATATATTAAATAAAAAAAACATAATACATGATACAGTGAATCACGATCATTTGATGGGAAACAGTGAAAGGTAAGCCGTTCATTTTGTGGCAATGTTAAGTCTTAGTTTTTCACGATTTGGACATCCAGGAAATGCACACTTTCTAACCATTGTAAACAATTACTTAGAGCGAGACCAAAAGCACGATCAATGTCGAATTCAATAGCTTACATACAGCGCGCGCGTTCACCTGCTTGTAAACAAAGTTTAGCGCCAGCACTTCATCTTGAACACTAGGTGGCAGTAATACTTCTAAGGAGTGAGCAGCCAGTAACAAGTAGTAGTAGAAGAAGACCGTCGTCAGTTTAGTTCTCGCGCATGCGTCATGGAGCTCTCGTAAACTAACGTCAGAGGCCTACAAGAGAGAAAATGAATAGTTGAATAAAGTCGTTCTTTTGTTTGTTTTTTTCACACGAAAAGTATTATCGTCGCTTGAGAAACGTGCGGTTGAGGCACTGTAGTGGCATGGACTATTTAAACATTTTCTTCACTGACTTTCTGGACGGACAAGTTTGGGCCCCCTTAAAGCCAATGGAGGAGTATTCCACCGCTCATATTTAATCACAAAAATATTAATTTGTGATCCGAAGATGAAAGAAAGACTTACATGGTTGTATTAACATGAGGGTGAGTAATTACTGACAGAATTTTCATTTTTGGGTGAACTATCCCTTTAACTGAAAGACCTCGAGAAATTTCTGCTTTCATTGTACCGTCTGGATTATTTTCGTATAAGATTATGAGTTTCGGGTTGCGCAACGCTCCCGTTACTTTCCAGCGTTTAATGAATAAAGATATTTCTGGTTTGAAGGGATGCGCTGTGTACTTAGATGACGTCGTTGTGTATAGTCGAACTTGGGATGAACATATACTTCAAATTAGAGCACTATTTGATCAATTAGTGAAGGCAAGTTTGACTGTTAATTTATTAAAATGTGAGTTCGCCAACTTGGGGAAAGTGGTGGGGCAAGGCCAAGTGCGCCCTGTCCGTACAAAAGTAGAAGCGATTGATAATTACCCTACGCCTACTACCAAAAAAGAACTTATGCGATTCCTTGGAATGGTAGGGTTTTATCGTTGTTTTTGTAGAAACTTTTCTACAGTGGTGGCCCCACTGACAAATTTATTGTGAGGAGGAGTGGACTTTCACTGGACTTCCAGTTGTCAGCAAGCATTGGAAAAAATAAAAATGCTCCTTACAGAGGGTCCTGTTTTAAGAGCTCCGAAATTTGACCAAGCGTTTCAGTTGCAGGTGGATGCCAGCAATGTGGATGCTGGTGCAGTTTTGTTACAGACTTCTGAAGATGGCATCAATTGGTATCAATCAAATGGTTCTTTTCTAGAAAGTTTAATTCTTACCAACTTAATTATTCAGTGATTGAAAAGGAAGCTCTTGCTTTGATTTGGGCTCTGCAACACTTTGTGGAGTTTATGTGGATTCGTCGGAGGGACCGCTGGTGGTTTTTACAGATCACAATCCATTAGTTTTTCTCCATTGTCCATGTCCATGTAGTTTAAATGTTGTAGGATTTGTCCTATTTTTCCCTGTCTTTGTCTCTGTTCTTTTCTTAATTTGCTTCCTAGGTGCCAAGGTTGCTGGAAGGAGTTGGAGAGTTAAGACAGTGATTTGGGATTGAATCTCTTAATAGGTGGATTACTGGAATTTTGTGGAGTTTTGATTTGTTCTTAAAGACTCTGGTCTTTTTCTTTTAGGGGGGGGTGTGTGATGAGTCTCTCCTTCTTGCGGTGGCCGGCCGGTGGGTGTGGTTGGGAGACTCATCAACGGAACTATTTCCACCAGTTCTTCCCCTATAAAGTTTGGACTTTGTTTGGTGTGCGCTCTCTCGAACTTGCTTCTGGTTGTTTTTCCTTTGGTTAGTTTATTTTGATGTTCTTATTAATTTGAAATTAGTTCTGTCTGACACTCTGATCATGTGTCTGACAGAAGTTGCTGTTTTGTTAATTTCTTGTTTTATAAGCATTTTTCAATACAATAAATAAGCTCACAAAACCTCCACCTCAAGATTCCATAGCTTCTAATGAGCTTTGCTGTTCTTTTCTGGACTATTTGCTTGAAAAGACAGATGCCGTCCACCAATGCTTCTCTCCTGACACAAAGCTCAACTATCCACCAAATCTATCCAGTCAAACTGTCTTGTTTTTCTTTGACAACCCCATCTTCTGTCTCTAAGTTAATCTTGAAATCCAACTCTTCTTCCTGTCAACTTGATCCTGCTCCTACTTCTCTCCTGAAAATTTGCCATTCTTCCATCTCTGCACCTATCTCTCACTTCATCAATACATCACTTACCTCTGCTTCATTTCCTCTGCCACTCAAAACTGATGCAGTTACCCCTGTTCTCAAGAAACCCAGCCTCAACCCCTCTGTTCTATCTAACTACCATCCTATTTCAAATTTACCCTTCATAGCAAAATTACTGGAAAGCACTGTTGCCTCCCAACTCCAGTCTTTTCTAGTTGAAAATAATCTCTTCGATCCCTTTCAATCTGGTTTTCGCCCCCTCCATAGTACCGAAACTACACTTGTAAAGGCTGTGAATGATCTACTGCTTTCTGCTGATTCTGGTTTTCTGTCTATACTTTTTCTACTTGATCTCAGCTCTGCATTTGACACAGTCTCCCATGAATTACTTGTTTTTCGTCTCTGATTTGGGTATTTATGGTTGTGCTCTTTCTTGGTTTTCTTCCTATGTCTCTGACAGACAATTTTACATCTCAGTTAAGGATTTTCAATCACAGACTGTCCCCATGAAGAGAGGGGTTCCCCAGGGATCCGTTCTCGGGCCGTTATTATTCATAATTTACATCATACCACTTGGTCAGATTTTACAACGTCACGGTCTTAACTATCATTTTTACGCTGATGACATTCAATTATACTCAATCTGCACACCTACTCTACCTCCCCAAACAGACAAAATCTCTGCTTGTGTTAAAGAAATAAAAAATTGGCTTAATTCAAATTTTCTAAAACTCAACATGGACAAAACTGAGATTATTTTCATTGGAACTCCCTCACTTACTAGCCAAATTTCTACAAATCTCACCTGTGAAATAGATGGTTCTCATATCAAAACATCTAATACTGTTAAAAATTTAGGTGTAATCATTGACTCCACCCTTTCCTTTCAGTCTCATATTACCTCTATTACCAAATCTGCATTCTTTCACCTACTTCGCATTGTCCAACTCCGTCCCTTCATCAGTACCAAAGACGCCGAAACTGTCATCCATGCATTTGTCTCATCACGCCTTGATTACTGTAATGTCCTCTTCATTGGTCTACCTGCCAGCTCCATTTCCAGATTACAATACATTCAAAACTCTGCTGCTAGAATACTCACCCATACCAAGCGCTCTGCTCACATCACCCTAATTTTGTATGATCTCCACTGGCTTCCAGTTGCCTACTGTATTAAATTCAAAATTCTTCTGCTCACTTTTAAATATTTACATGGTTTGGCTCCCCCTTATCTCTGTTATATGCTCGTCCCCTACACTCCGACTCACTCACTACGTTCCTCTGACTCTGGCCTTCTCGTTGTCCCTCGGCATCGCCTCTTTTCAATGGGGGGGCAGATCATTCAGTGCTATCGCACCCAAACTCTGGAATTCTCTCCCACGCTTACTCTGTTGTGTCAATAATATCTCTGAATTTAAATCATTACTCAAAACTCACCTGTTTTCTGAATGTTATACCCCTGATTTGATTAATTGATTACTCTGCATTATTACTATTATCTCTCTGAATGTTATGTCTCTTAAGTCCTGTTTTGTATTTTTGTACTTGACTCTATTTTTCTGTATACTTCCATTATTGTTTCTCATCATTGTCTACTTGTATTATCTCTTACCTGTTAATTGTTCACTGTAAAGCGTCCTTGAGCTCTGGAAGGGCGCTATATAAATAAAACTTATTATTATTATTATTAAATACTTTAAATGTTGCAATCCTGTCAGACTTGTGATAGTTACCTGAATCATAACAAAGCACTGTTCGCCAGAGGAGAACCGTCCCCCCGACTAAGCCTGGTTTCTCCAGTTTTTTTTTCTCAATTTTAACACGTGTTTGCCACTTGATTGTCACCTGATGTCACCTGTTGGAGTTTGGTTCCTTGCCGCTGTCACCTTTGGCTTGCTTAGTTGGGGACACTTGACATTTTGATATTCTGGCCATTCCAGTTATCTCTGTATGTATATTTTAGGCAACAATAAAATGAACATATTAATACTCATTCATGTGGTTCAGGCAACGCAGTCAATGATTATCTTCACTACATGTATATTTTCAACCAAACAAACTATAAAACACCAGAATGGTATAAACCAGAACTATAAAACTTCCTCTTTTCATTTACATTTTAAAAATATTAAACATATGTGGATCAGTCAATATGTGCATATAGTTTGCAATCGTAAAACACAACTCTGTCTCATTTTGTTAAATGTCAGTTTTAATGATCAATAACAGCCATTTACATTTACAGGTATAAGAAGCTACAATAAAAATTAAAGCAAACAGTTCAGTCAAACGTTCAAAGTCAGCGCTCCAATAGACTACAACGGTAAAGTTAAATAGCCTAAATATATAAAGTTATGAAACTTTACCCTCAGCCAAAACGATTATCCAGGGAACAAATTATAGATTAATGAGACGAAAGATTGCCTGTTACAAAAGACGAATTTTAACTCATGTTTAACCACTACAGAGTCATCAGAGTCAGCGGCAAACATCAGAAGGACTAGCCGAGGTAAGGCTGCTCTTGGCGGGGTACATGAGCGCTGAACGCCGAGTGATCGTCTGGATCTCACAACTCCGACAACGTCAGATCAAATTTTCAAAAAGGAGCTTTCTTTATCAATAAACCACAGATTTGGTCTTGGTGCTGTCGCTCTTTGTCTGCTGTTGAATTATCCAGGTTGTTGATGAGGAGCGACCCCTGATGTGATTGTGAAGCACTTACGGTGTACAGTAGTACATAGTAAAGTGTTATATAAATGCCTCATTCATTCATTAGTTATCTATTTTTAATATGCGTTCTTGTCTGTTCTTGTGAAACGTCATCAGCTGCTGCCCGAGTATTGATCCAATTCAAAGTTCACATCTAGCCAAGTACAGTTCAAAATGCCCGGATGTGTTCTTGATCCGACTTTTATCGAGGATGCATCGAGAGGGGACTTGAGACAGCCAGGTATCCCAGAATGCCTCTCGCATCAACCAGCAACAGTTAAACTACATGTCAAGACATAATAATATGGGGGACATTGGGGGTATTTTCAGTCAGCTCCAGTCCACTACAATTTAGAGTGGTTTAGGCCCGGGTCATTTCCAACGTTCTGCTCCATCTCGCACACAGTTGAGTGTGCAAGCCGTGTCTCGTGTGCAGTCGTGTCCATCATCTTTCAATGATATCTTTCAAAGTATACTAAACCACGGATGCACATGGATCACCGAGTGCGACACATGCGCAATAAAACATTTTCTTTAGTATTACCAGACATCATGTCATCAATGGGACATTCGCTGGGCAGGATCGAAGAAGAAAAATAGTGCATCCACCATTGCAACATAGTTCAGAAGATGCACCAAGAGAACAGGAATTAAAAAACGATGGGGAAAGCATGCCTCTGAGTTTATTCGTCTTGTTTTTGAATCACTATTTACACTCTTCTTTGACGACTGCACATTGTGCTCAGTACTGTACATATTGCCACCTAGTGGGCTCTTCCGTCTTACTTGCGCATACGCTGTTGCATGTGCACCATCTGCGCGGTCTCGAAATTTTGGCTGCCTGCAGACGGGGTGTGCGGCTGGCCACGAGCCTGCTGCTTAACGAAAATTATGAATGTCAAATTCACAAACGAGGACGGCCGAAGTATACCCGGGGCTTCAGTGATCACAAAAATTCAACTGCAGGCCGCCACTGTTCAGAGAGCAAAGCTAAGTTACACAGAATAAATTTTTTGTTCAGCACATAAAAATGAACTACTTCATTTCAGACTGTGGTGATGTGGTTTCTCCTCTGCATGGATCTTCATGTGTATCTTCAGGTGACTTTTTGACTCTTTCCTCACTGATCACATGTGTGCAGCTTCTCTCTGCTGTGGATCCTCTCATGTGTTTTCAGAGATGATGACTGACTGAATCTCTTGTCACACTGTGAACACTTATAAGGTTTTTCTCCAGTGTGGATCCTCTCATGTGTTTTCAGATTTACTGACTGACTGAATCTCTTGTCACAGTGTGAACACTTATAAGGTTTTTCTCCAGTGTGAATCCTCTCATGTGTTTTCAGAGATGATGAATCACTGAATCTCTTGTCACACTGTGAACACTTGTAAGGTTTTTCTCCAGTGTGAATTCTCTGGTGCACTTTTAAATGGTTTGCTGTAGTAAAAGTCTTCTCACACTCAAAGCACATGTACTCTCTCACACCAGTATGAATTTTCTCATGTGCATGTAAACTATAAAACAGTGAAAAATTCTTTTCACACAAAGAGCATGAATGTGGCTTCTCCTTTGTATGAACTCTCAGTTGTCTCTTCAGGTCTGATGACCCTAGAAATGTTTTGTCACATTGATCACATGTGTGTGGCTTCTCTCCAGTGTGAACTTTCATGTGTTCCTTAAGACTTCCTTTTTGTGTGAAACTCTTCCCACACTGATCACATGTAAATGACTTCTCTCCTGTATGAACTCTCATGTGAAGCTCAAGATGTTGTTTGGTTAAGAAATTCTTCCCACACTGATCACACGGCTTCTCTCCTGTGTGGATCCTCATGTGTGCTTTAAGGTTTGCTGATTGACTGAAACTCTTCCCACATTGATCACATGTGTGTGGCTTCTCTCCAGTGTGAACTTTCATATGACTCTTAAGATGTCCTTTTTGTTTGAAGCTCTTTCCACACTGATCACATGTGAACGGCTTCTCTCCTATATGAACTCTAATGTGAATCTCAAGATGTTGTTTGGTTGAGAAACTCTTCCCACACTGATCACATGTGAACGGCTTCTCTCCAGTGTGAACTCTCATGTGAACATCAAGACTTTGTTTGGTTGTGAAACTCTTTCCACACTGATCACATGTGAACGGCTTCTCTCCTGTATGAACTCTCATGTGAATCTCAAGATGTTGTTTGGTTGATAAACTCTTTCCACACTGAGTGCAGGTTGTAGATTTCTTGTCTCTTTTCTTTAGAAATGTCTTTTTAGTCTTTAAGCGACTCAAAGGTCTTTCTCCAGGTTTGTCAAGATGTTCCTCCTCCACTTCACTCAGTTCTTCACTCTCCTCCTTCACTTCCATCAGCTCTGAAATGAAAGAGAAAAAATATCATTTAATTTTCAATAAATCAAAATAATTTAAAGGGAGAAATACAAAGTTAAATGTGATAAAATTGAGACTTGTTGTGATAGACAACTGGAACAAAACATTACGATCATTTTGATGCATTTGCATAAATCACTTGCATATGTCCCTGAAACTTTAACATTAATCTTCCAATCGTAAAGGACCAGCTGTCGTTCCAGCGACATAATCCAGTGGTCTGGTGAAGGTATAATGTGTGTACGTCTTTTCAGTGCTCCTGTGAAGTTCACTTAATTTTAGAATTTAGTCTCAATTTTACTTTAGCTGCTCGTTTAATCTGACTCCAATTTCAAATGTTTTTACATCAAGATTTACTGAATTCAGACAATCAGCACTGAATGGACGTCTTCTGGCTACAGAATTTCCCAAATAGCTGCTCTGCCACCTTCCCTTAAATAATTCTTAATAATTCACTATAAATAATATTAAGAAAATAAAGAAAACATTGCTCTGAAATATTTTCAATCAATGACAAAATGATCTAATGTGATATTAACAGCCATATTTTGACATTTGATATTTAATTAATTTTCCTAAATCAGTGTAATTATTAAGGGCCGTTCACAGCAGACTTCTCCTTCCACTGACTTCCTTTCATGAAAATGTGAATGTAAGACACCTGAAACACAAGATCAAGTGAAGTTTTCAGTAAAGTGGAGCAGATTGTATATTTTAAAATTTGAGTGATTATTATTCGTTATTCGTATGTTTTTAAAAATATATCACGTCATGTCTTGACGTTTCAGCTTCTGTAGAAAGTTCACATGCTCAAAGTCTAGACTGATTTGTTTCAATATAACAGACTAAAATAATGGACAAAATATCTTAATAGAACATGATCTTTACTTAATATTGCATAATTTTGACATACATCATACAGTGTATTGTTGGCTATTGCTACAAATATACCCATGCGACTGGATTTGTGGTTTGGGGTCACGTTTAATGGAAACACTGAATTTTAAAGTTGTCTTACGGGTGTGAAATGGCATGAGGGTAAGTGATAAATGACAGAATTTTGATTTTTGGGTGAACTAACCCTTTCATTACAAAAAAACAGCCCTAAATCAAACCCTAACTCTTGCTCCTACAGTAAGTCCACTTGAATGAAACGAATTCAGGCACTGAGTGCGTCTGAAGGAAGAGCTGCTGATTTCACAGAGTTTGTGCTGCTGTTTAATAATCATTTGATTCATTCAGCATCTGCAAACCTTAATTAAACAATTTCATGATCAAGGAATTTATACCTGAATGATATTATGCTGGAGTGAATGGATTCAGTAATATTATCTGTAAGATTATACTTCTGTATATTCTCTATTTCTGTAGAGCTGGACATTTTAATAATGATCAAATGACTGAGTTCAGCTGTGAGAATAAAACCAACCTGTTTGTTCCTCAGTATCTTCAAGTTTCACACTGAATGTTTCTTCAATCTTTATTTCTTCAGACTCCTCTTTATTAATTATCTTCATATCTTCACTTTCCTCTTTATTAAATTCAATCTTCATGTCTTCAGTCTCCTCTTTAATAAACTCAATCTTCATGTCTTCAGTCTCCTCTTTAATAAATGCCATCTTCATGTCTTCAGTCTCCTCTTTAATAAACTCAATCTTCATGTCTTCAGTCTCCTCTTTAATAAATGCCATCTTCATGTCTTCAGTCTCCTCTTTAATAAACTCAATCTTCATGTCTTCAGTCTCCTCTTTAATAAATGCCATCTTCATGTCTTCAGTCTCCTCTTTAATAAACTCAATCTTCATGTCTTCAGTCTCCTCTTTAATAAATGCCATCTTCATGTCTTCAGTCTCCTCTTTAATAAACTCAATCTTCATGTCTTCAGTCTCCTCTTTAATAAATGCCATCTTCATGTCTTCAGTCTCCTCTTTAATAAACTCAATCTTCATGTCTTCAGTCTCCTCTTTAATAAACTCCATCTGTAAGTACAGAATAATTAACAGAGTTAAAAGTCTTCAATGACCTGTTGGACAAAAAAAAACCACTCAAAACTAACTCTACAAATTAATAAACTTCATATTTCAGGCATTTATGATCCTCATATGGTATTAAATGAATTATAGATTATATTTAAATGATTACACTTTGATGAAACATGATTAATTAGTTTGTTGTTCTCGTTCATGTTCACTGTTCGAACAGCACGAGTCGTGATTCACTGAATCATTTCTCAAAGTGTTTGATTCAATTGACTCGGAGTTGAAAAGTTCAGTTTCTCCATCATTACTCGCCAGAGACTGAACTCGAGTTCATGATAAACTGATTTATGATTTATATATAGAGAGAAATGAGACGCAGGTTTACTGTTTCTCATCAGTGGATGAGTTTTACTCACACAAATATCCTTCACTACTGTTAGATAAAGAATCACAATGTTACATTAGATAGTAAATAATTCATTTCACATCGCTTTAAAAAACGGTAACAACTATAAATCATTGAACTGTTTCTGTCGATTAAAACAGCTTAAATTCTTAAAACAAACCTTTATTCAGCAGAATCACAGCAGATGCAGGAGCGCGGCGCAGTCTTATGACGTCATGTCGTCATTCCAAAATAAAAGTCATGCATCGTCTACAATCACAGAAGTGCATAGAAATCCAACTATTTTACCAGATAATTTTTGTATATTAAAATTAAAACAGTGACAAATATGGTACAAATATGGTTTTTTGTTAAAAACCACAGTGGAGCTAAATACTAATTTTTGGCAGCTGTTACAGAAACATTTTTACAAAAAAATCTTCTGATTTAACCTTGAGATTTGAAGTATTAGATAGTATTAGATAGTTATTAATAGAATAATGAGACACAAACCTTTACATTCAAATGCGTTTGGCCCCATTTATTTTTTATCACAATAATACACGTTTACTTCAGATTTCATTAGATAGAATATAAGCCGGGCCGTACGCAGGGTTTCATAATTACCCTGGTCAGAAAATGTTGTTTGTTTGGGGGATACAGGGGCATGGTCCCCTAGAAAATTTAGATTTCCCTGGTGTACATATGTGCATTTTTAAGACGTTTTAAGGCCAACAAACAGGATAGCAAATAGTTTTAAAACCATGTCAATAAATACAGTGGTGTGAAAAAGTGACTTTTTATTTTTTTGCATGTTTGTCACACTTTATTGTTTCAGATCATCAAACTAATTTAAATATGAATCAAAGATAACACAAGTAAACACAACGTGCAGTTTTTAAATGAAGGTTTTTATTATGAAGGGAAAATAAAATCCAAACCCTAATGTGCTTGCCCCTCGCTGTTAAAACATAACTTAAGTATCTAAAGATTAACGGTATTCTGCTCTGTTGCTTAAATGAACAATGAAGAATGAGATTTATTTGCTCACCCTCATGATTTTGCCCACATGACTGACTTCTGCTGAAACACAAAAGATGGAAATATCCGAAATATGGAAATATCCGAAATATGGAAATACATTGTGAATCACTCAAGTGTCAGCAAACAGTGCGTGTAATTCACTAATTATTAATTCTGTCAGTTTTGGTGACTAAGAACCGAGTCCAGGGGTGTCCAGTCCTGCTGCTGAAGGCCTGAACTGTCCTACAAAGATTAGCTCACCTGAAACAGATAATCAGCTTCTTACTTGGATACTAGAAACTTCCAGGCTACTGTGGAAGTCAATGGGGCTCGAAAACTGGTTATGAACACTCTTCAAAATATCTTCTTTTGTCTTCAGCAAAGAAATGTTTACAGGTTTAGAATCGAGGGTGAGTAAATTTCATTTTTAGTTGAATTATCCCTTTAACTTAAAATAACTTTCACTGACATCTTAAGATAATAATAATAATAATCATTAATTAATAAATATCATAATAGAAGTAAGGACTAGTCCTATCTTAAGCTAAGCCCTGTCTGTGAAATCTTCCAATTAATACCAAGGTATAAAACCAGCATCTTCCCTCTTCCTGTTGTTAGTTCTTTCAGCATCCCTCCTCCTCCTCCTCTTTTTTGTACAGTTTTGCCTGTTATGGGGGGGCGATTGGAGCTCGAGTAGAATATCCATTCCAAGCCCCTCTATAGAAGACAGCGAGCCAAATCTGTTTACCACTTACACTAAGATTATATGGGCACATGAACTCATGAATTAAATATATTGTAGAAATGGGTTCCAGATGTTTGTAAATATGGACATAGTTTTCTTATTGGTGTATGTATATAATGTGATGTATTCTGTAAGAATATTAATCCAGTGTTTAATATGAATAAAACTTTTGGATTTCCAGTTTAGTAGAATTATTTTCTTGGCTATAGTTAGAGAAATAAGAAGAGTATTTTCATATTTGATTGGGAGGTCATGGACTTCTCTACTGTTGCCGAGTGATTTTCAGTTAACCCATGTGACCATGATTTCTCTCTGCCTGTCACAGTTGCATTTTGTATACCATTTTCTCATGTTATATTATGAATGTTTTTCTTTGTAGATTGTAAACTGTGTCTGCACGCAAATGATAATAAATGAATCTTAATCTGTATCCAGTTATAATCCGTATCACTGCTTTACCTGGTAAACTCAAACCACTTCCAAGAAGGTACTTTTCCTGACCTACTGCTACATCTACTGGGGCCTGTTTGCTCTGTAGCTCATAGGTGTCCCTGTCAATCCTCTCAGTAACTCCCAATCCTCATCTGTCACTTCAGTCAAGGCTCTGCAATATGCAAAATTCTTGTGTCATAGGACTGGTACTCCAACGCCACAGTATGTTACATGGTTTATCATGTTTGAAAGTATAAAAAACAACTCACCTGTCATTGCTGTAGTGACAGAAGACTTCGCCTTCACCACCACAACATCTGTTACTGGCAGCGGTGTTATTTTTCTGCCTCTTGGCTTATGCCACTGTTGGGGCAGGCTTGTGGAGGACTGGACTGACACACTACTAACATGTTTGGCTTTACAGAGGTCCAGCGTATAACTCTCAAAATGGATCTTTACAAACTCTTCGTGATGCAGCACATCAGATCACGTTAGTATGGCATGTATTTTGTGGATGTTTGTTAAAATTTGATTCTGAATGAGTTTGATACCTGTTCTGTACCTGAAAATCTCCTGTTAAAAAAAAATCACTGTTTATTTCATTAGTTTATTGTGTTGTATTTTTTTGTGCTATTACTCGTAATTTGAATATTTGTTACTATTTTATTACTTACAGTACTTGTGTAACCCTATTTAAAATTTAAGTGACTTAGGGTGCTTTCACATTAGCACTTTTGGTGCGCACCCGGGTTCGATTGACGTCAGAGTTCGGTACGTTTGGATGATGTGAACACGGTCTTCTGAACTCGGGTGCGCACACGCGAACCGTACCCGATTCCGCTTAAAAAGGGTGGTCTGGGGTGCGGTTCAAGTGAACTCCGGTACGGTTCGCTTCTGATATGGTTGCAAACGTACCAAATTGCGGAAGTGAACCGCTATTAATGCCGTATTGTTTGATAAAAATGTGTTTGTGTGTGTTTCACTCACTTTCCCAACGAGCGTGACTGACGTGCTGTAAGCAGAGAGCTGTAGCGTAGCTTTTCTCATTTCTGCTCGCCTTCAGCATTCTATTCGCGGCAGATAGACACAAGAGCCGTTATGAACAAAACCAACGGTTCAAAAACAAAAATATAAAAGTGAGGAGAGCAACGTTATGCATTTTGCCGCCTTCTGCTGTGCCATCGTTACTAAGCAACGTAGTAAACAGCTGCTGGTTTGATGACGCAAACGAACCGCGGTTCGGACCCAAATAATATAATGTGAACACAGTCCAGTGGGGGCAGGGGGAGGGGGGAGCAATCGAACTCGGGTTCGGTCCAGGCAATCGAACCAAGTGTGAAAGCACCCTCAATCTAGTAGCTTTTGGTGTCATAACCTTATTTATTTAGGTTACATGTATCAAAAACAGCTAAAATAATAACTAGGCTTATTTTATAGGCCCATTATGTTTTCTTTTTTTATTGTGGGGCCAGTGAACCTGCTGCATGACTGGATTTAATAGGGGTAACTGGGAAAATGCGAGTAAAACAAACAATTACACTAAAGATTGGGCTCAAAAGTGTTCCTTACGACATGTCAAATAAACCTAATCCATGGATATTGACATGCAGCCAGGAGTCGTGTTTCCTAACATTTACATGTGACTGTGAAAGCTTTATATAACTACAATATAGATAGGTTTAAATCGGAGTGATCACTTAATTAATATTATATATAGTCATATTGTCCAGCCCTAAAACTTGTAGTTTTTGACAGTGTTTATTTAAAAATGCCCAATTATGCAGAATATGGTAAATATTAAATTGATCAGTTGTCAACATAATATACAGGGAGTGCAGAATTATTAGGCAGGTTTTCTTTAACAGATAAAATGAGCCAAAAAAGAGATTTAACTCAGACTGAAAAGTCAAAAATGATTAAATACTCATGAGAAGGACGCAATACTAATGTAATACTAGAAATTGCAAAGTCAAAGCATGACCATTGGACAGTGAAATGCTCATTGGGTCAGCGGGGTCATACAAAAACAGCTGGAGAAGAAAAGACACGTTAACTGCAAAATAATTAAGAATTAAGGTGAAGAATTAAGTGTGAAACCATCAGGAACCCTTTAGTCTCCAGCGCCACCATTTCCCAGTACTGAAACCTACCTGGAGTCTTCAGAAGTGTGAGGTGTCAGGATCTCAGAGACTTAGGTTAGGTGAAGAATCCTAAAAAATGACCCGCTCTTAATAAGAATCACAAGCTGAAGTGTTATAAAGTACATGAAGACTGGGTTTTTATAGGCCTTATAGACAGACAGCTTGAGAGTGACTCCTGAAGGACCAGCACCACATCCTCTTGTACCGCTGTTTGAAGAATTTATCTTAAGAGCAGGTCATTTTTTAGGATTCTTCACCTAACCTAAGTCTCTGAGATCCTGACACCTCACACTTCTGAAGACTCCAGGTAGGTTTCAGTACTGGGAAATGGTGGCGCTGGAGACTAAAGGGTTCCTGATGGTTTCACACTTAATTCTTCACCTTAATTCTTAATTATTTTGCAGTTAACGTGTCTTTTCTTCTCCAGCTGTTTTTGTATGACCCCGCTGACCCAATGAGCATTTCACTGTCCAATGGTCATGCTTTAACTTTGCAATTTCTAGTATTACATTAGTATTGCGTCCTTCTCATGAGTATTTAATAATTTTTGACTTTTCAGTCTGAGTTAAATCTCTTTTTTGGCTCATTTTATCTGTAAAAGAAAACCTGCCTAATAATTCTGCACACCTGAATATAGGGCATTTTTCATTTCCAGCCTTCATGAACAATTATATATCACTTATAAATGATTAAAAACAATATTAATAGTAGTTATTAAGATTGATGTGGATTGGAATTGGTAAAATGTGCTTGGAAAAAAATATGATCAGAAAATCAACTTGCTTAATAATTCTGCACTCCCTGTATGGGAAAAAAATATGTATAAAAGCTCAAGCGCAAACTATTAACAGTAATCTTAAACTAATACGGTACAACTGGATTATGAGAACGTATTTTACTCCAGTCCAGACACATGCATTAAATGCACATCTGATAAAGACACACTTGTGCACTGCATGTGGGGTTGTCCTATGGTGCAGGAGTTTTGGAAAGAGGTAGTCTCACTAATTTTTCAGATGGTATCTGTTAATCTTTCAATGAATGCAGAATTTTTCCAGAAAATATTGTACACTGTAGCAACATTCATAAACTTATTGACATGTGTATACTTCAAGCAAAGCGTCTAATAGCTATGAACTGGAAAAAAGTGGAAAGGCCATCTGTTGTACAGTGGATTAATAAAATGTCTTTTTGTTTGTCAATGGAAAAGTTTACATATATTTTTAAAGGTAAATTCTCCTTATTTGAGAATATTTGGAAACCCTTTATATCCTTTATCTCAAACTCAGATTTTAGTAATATAATGAGTGAGGTTGAAAGAGATAAAATATCTTGATTCTCAAACGTATTTCCACCCACATTTTATTACTACCAAACCATTAGTCATTGAACCATTTACTGTTTTTCCTAAATTACTCCTTTTTATATAATGACCTGTGCCTTTTTTTCTCTTTGTATTATTTTTGTATAATTTATTTATTTTTATTGTTGTTTAGTTTATTGTTATGTTAAAAGAGATTTAATGGTTTTATTGTATAATATTGGATTTCAGCTTTAATGTACTTTTTTTTTTAACAAAGCAGCTGGTGTTGCCATAGAAACTAGTGGACTGACGAATCGCTTTCACTACAAAATGGCAGAAACGCAGGGCTGCTGCTGGACACTGGTGTTACTATGGAACTTTCTATTGAGTGTCAGTTCTTGTTAGTGGATATTCTTTGATCACAGTCTGCAATACCAACTTGTGCTTCGAAGGGAGTTAGCTGGTAAGTTTGTGTCCATTTATACTCTGATAAATACAACAAACAATCAATGCATTCTATGAGATGATGTCAACCAAAGTGTGAGTCATTAAACTAGGAGTAATTTGATATGAAACTCCACCTTGATGGGCTACAATATCTAGAAGATCTGTCGTCATAGGTGTCTTTGAATTGTGTGTGTGTGTGAGAGAGAGAGAGAGAGAGAGAGAGAGCATGTGTTCTGGATTAAAACAGCTGAAATGTGTTCTTGATTCATCTAAAAATGGTTAGATCATCTAATAATGCAACACTTGTGAAGATCTGTTTATGTTTGTGGTTTCACACTCAGAGTTTATGACCTGAACGTCCAGATATACATCTATGCCTTTTCTTCCATATCAGCTGTAGTTGGAGTTCTTGAGAAAGAGCTGCTGATTCCTCAGTAAACACTTAAAAGTCACTGATATTAGAACAAAAGAGATATGAAACCATTTTCCATAATCAAAAATCAAACTATGAAGTGGTAAACTTTTTTTTTTTTTTTCTTCTGCTTTTTGCTATAAACTTGTTTGCTTTAATATGACAGAAATGCAGCACAGAACAAACTCATTCATTTCCATTCACAACAGACTTGTTTGACCCATCAAACTCTGCAACTCAGGTATCATCTGAATTCAGAGTTTCCCACGTAAATATGACTTCAATATGCCATTCATGTGAATAAAACACAAATATGATTCTTCCATCTTCACTTGAACAACAGTTCTTGATCTGGAAGAGGGTCATTTACCTAAAGACGTTCAGTACGCCTGTCTTTGGGCTTTACTTAATGAAGGTTACACCAGAACACAATAATTAATGTAGCCTATAATAAAGCTTGTTCAACAAAACCAGCAATTTGTTTGAATGCACATGATCTAGACTTGTTACTCAAATGTCTTCATATGTTCAACAGAATAATGTCATTCAGGTTTGAAACAACACAAGTGTGAGTAAATGATAACAAAATCATCGTTTGAGTAAGTTCATTGAACAAATGAAATGTGTTGAAAGTGTTTTGTCACTAATGTATTTTTCTTACTATGATTCATCTAGCTATACATAGATGAAGTGTGATCTTGATGTAACTGCTCATTTAAACCGCTCACCTGACAGTGCAACACTTCTGGAGGTTGTGAATTTGTGGTCTCACAAACTTAATAGACTATTGACCTAATAAAATCTTCATGGTAAACACACACACACACACACACACACACACGCACGCACACACACACACACACACACACACACACACACACACACACACACACACAAAGCAACATTTTCAGATTTATAAACATACTCACGTGAGAACCTGTGCACAGTTCATTATATAGTTAGTTAATTCTGATAGCATGTGAAGACAGCGTAATGCAGGCAAATCTAGGGTTAGATTCCCTGACCTGCCTTCATTAGTGACAACCAGGTAATGATGTTTGTGTGTTCATCAGCTTCATCATTTTTGTCACTGTTGTGAAATTAAACCACTATTAAAACATCTCAATGCAACCTGCCTAAATCAGGCAATGGCCCTTCATTAATCTCAACAACAAGCATGCTAGTCTGATGTAAAAGTCCAATATTTTGAATGCAGTGCTTCATTTTGTAAAAGATGTGAGTCATTTTGCATTTTGTGCGTGCAATTCTTGGATTAGTGTGTAAAGTTTTGAAAAAAAAAAAAAGAGACATGCATCATTTTGTCATGGATTAGGGTGGCTGTACTGAAGCGCACAATGAAGGTAAGTAGAATAAATAGTCTTTACGTGATAATCCACCAAATAACATGCAGACGAAAATGGAAATCCACTAGAACATACAACCACATAACACTTAAACTATCAACAGTACTAGACAAGGGACTGACGGAAACAGAGGGCTTGAATGCATGGGCAAATGAGATCAATGACAAGACACACCTGAACAGAATACTTCGAATCAATGTCTAACCAAAGAGACAAAACTGAACTAATGAACAAACAAGGAGATTAACAATGAAACTCGGACATGAAAAAAGATCACAAAACAAAGTCAAAATGTGACATTTACATATTAATAAATGAAAGTACATAAAACATTAAGTATGATCTGTATGTAACAATACACAACTCTGAGATCACCATATGAATGATGTAGGCAAGAATAAACTGAGCATGTTCAAATGAACTCTCACAAACTATTTCCACTAAATACTGATGTCTTCACCTTTGAGAAGTGAAGAGAGAATGATCAGCAGACACAGATCACACTTATCAGACATTTTATGTTTCTCCCAGTCTTTCTTTTCATTATATAGTTACAGCTCTTCCTTTAAAGGTGCCCTAGAATCAAAAAATTTAATTTACCTTGGCATAGTTAAATAACAAGTGTTCAGTAAATGGAAATGACATACAGTGAGTCTCAAACTCCATTGTTTCCTCCTTATATAAATCTCATTTGTTTAAACGACCTCCGAAGAACAGGCGAATCTCAACATAACACCGACTGTTACGTAACAGTCGGGGTGTACGCCCCCAATATTTGCATATGCCAGCTCATGTTCCCAACATTATGAAAGGCATTAGACAAGGGCAGGCAGTTAACGTCTGGATGTGCACAGCTGAATCAACAGACTAGGTAAGCAAGAACAACAGCCAATTAAAGCTGCAAGCAGCGATGAAAGGGCCCTCGCACCCGGGTTCACCGCCACCTGTTGGCCTTAGGAACAGTGATCAGTGGGCGACATGCATGTAAGCGAGTGAATACAGGAGAATTATGCCAAAGTCATTTCGAAATGCCACACTTACTGAATATTGCTATGTTGATGTCTTCAGGCCAGGACTTTTATCGAACATGTGAAGTTTGGAGCAGATTGGACATTGTATGCCTGAGTTACAACAACTTCCTGTTTCTTTAGTGCCGTTAATCGCATAAATTAGCACTCAGCCAAGTGTTGCATGATTTAATGTGTTTCTAGCATGTTTCATACTTCGTGGCATAATGAAATGTGAATCTGGTAGTGAATTACAGTGTAAAGCATGCCATTTCCTGTTGCCAGCAGGTGGCGCTATGGCTAACTGAATATTGTCATATAGATGTCTTTAGGCCAGGACTCTTATCACACATGTGAAGTCTGGAGCAGATCGGACATAGTATGCCTCAGCTACAACAGCTTCATCGTTCATGGCGAAACATCAGACTTTGTCAGTCCGCCACAGACACGCCCTTCAGCGAAAACTCAAGATCTTTGATATTTATCATTGCTAAGGTCTTAAGATTAGACTGACAATATATGATGTTGATCTGGTTAAATCTCCATGAGGAGTTAAATCACAGTGTAAAACATGTCATTTCCTGTTTCCTGCAGGTGGCGCTATGACTGTAACTGAATATTGTTATGAAGATGTCTTCAGGTCAGGACTCTAATAAAACATGTGAAGTTTGGGGCAGATCCGACATTGTTTGTCTGAGTTACAACAACTTCCTGTTTCATGGCGAAACATCGAACTTTGCCAGGCCGCCACGGACACGCCCTTCAGTGAAAACTCTAGATCTTCGCAATTTAATGTCTCAAAGGCCTTTAGATTAGACTGACCAAATATGATGTTGATCTGATTAAAGCTCTAGGAGGAGTTCGTTAATGTCACGGTGCACACAAGAACAAGATGGTAAGATCCAAGTGCAGCGATGTTTATTACAGGAAACTCCAAGCATGTAATCCAGAAACACAGGCAAAGGTTAAACTCCACAAAAATAGTCCAATACAAAAAGCCAGAGAAACAAAAAGTGCACGTAACAAAAATACAACGAACCACAACCAAGGACAGACACAACTCAGTATAAATAGACAGACACTAATAACATAATACAGAACAGCTGAGTGCAATAAACGAGGTTAATGAGTCCAGGGAAGTGTCTTATGGGAAATGTAGTGAATGCATGGGTGGAAATGAGAGTCCGTGATGGAGTGCCCTCTAGTGCAGGGTTTCTGCAGGAATCTTCAAATCTAATTTAATGCTTTTTAATGCCTTTTTTAATGCCATTTTTACCGTATTTAATGCCATACACGACCCATGACTAATCATTTTATATTTATATTTATATATATATATATATATATATATATATATATATATATATATATATACACACACATATACACACGCACTCAATTGCAACCAGTTTGACTATAATGCAATGATGAAAGTACAGCATATCACTCTGAACTGAATTAGAAATGGCTCAGGACACAGCTTAATTTGTCAATGTATTTAAATCTATCAGCTTGGATAATGAAGAAAAAAAAAAAGCTCACAAACTGAACTTTTAAAGGCTAAAACTTAATCTATGTAAAGTTAAAATCAAAACGGTACAATTTCTAATAGACTTTGAGTAAGAGAGAACTAGAGCATTTTCCCCCTTAACTATTAATAATAGTAATAAGTCAGAGTGGCATGTGAGAAATGGTCTAATCAATGGCCTCTTCCCCTGAAAAATCACTACCATACATTTCAAGCCACTTAGACAGTAATCAACAATTATACCACTTAAATCAGTCAAAAGAGACAGGGTTTTGTGACAAAACATTGCATGACAACAAATCATCTGCACAAAAAACAAAATCAAAGTGAACTTTAACAGCAGATCTCAAGCTGATGAGGGAGACTGAATCATATACAGGTGTTTTTTGATCAATTCAATCCCTAAGAGTGTGCATTTGCAAACTCTAAATGGGTTACATGCACCACCTTTAAAATGAGTCATGTTGTTTAACAGAAATTCTACTACTAAGTTGAGAGCCACAATTATTCAAAAAAGCTTTCTTTTGTAAAAGTGTGTGCAAACCAACAAACCAGTAACTGTAACAGAGTAATTGTAAGTGTGTAATTATAACGAAATGTAAGCTGACTACCACCTTGGACTTCAAGAAGAGAATAATTTTAAACATCAGAAAGACGGCTCTTCAATACGCTCTAAACTTTTTAAAAGCATTCAATTAAAATTCAAGTGCTATAGAAATAGCAGTTTAACTGTTTAAAGGGTTAGTTTACCCCAAAATGAAACTTCTGTCATTTATTACTCACCCTCATGTCGTTTCACACCCGTAAGACCTTCATTAATCTTCGGAACACAAATAAGGATATTTAATTGAAATCCGATGGCTCCGTGAGGCCTTCATAGGGACCAATGACATTTCCTCTCTCAAGATCCATTAATGTACTAAAAACATATTTAAATCAGTTCATGTGAGTACAGTGGTTCAATATTAATATTATAAAGTGACGAGAATATTTTTGGTGCTTCAAAAAAACTAAACGACTTATTTAGTGATGACCGATTTCAAAACACTGTTTCAGGAAGATTCGGATCATAAATGAATCAGTGTGTTGAATCAGCTGTTCGGAGCGCCAAAGTCACGTGATTTCAGCCACTGGTGGTTTGACACGTGATCTGAATCATGATTCGATACGCTGATTCATTATGCTCCAATGCTTCCTGAAGCAGTGTTTTGAAATCGGTCATCACTAAATAAGTCGTTATTTTGTTTTTTTGGCGCTCCAAAAATATTCTCGTCGCTTTATAACATTAATATTAAACCACTGTACTAACATGAACTGATTTAGATGTGTTTTTAGTACCTTTATGGATCTTGAGAGAAGAAATGTCATTAACTCTCTATGAAGGCCTCACAGAGCCATCGGATTTCAACTAAAATATCTTAATTTGTGTTACAAAGATTAACAAAGGTCTTAAGGGTGTGGAGCAACATGAGGGTGAGTAATAAATGACAGAATTTTCATTTTTGGGTAAACTAACCCTTTAAGAGAATTAATGGTGCCTTAATTCGGATGTTTTTAGTTCCAACTCTGACTCAAGATTTTTCAATTCATTGCATTTTTCCTTGTATCTCCTCCGTAGAGTATTAGATTTTGTGATCATTTGAGCCATGAGTGTGTTTGATTTGTTTTCGGCCTGCTCAGCGAGTTGATCAGCATCCTTCTGAAGGCTGGCGCACACCTCCATCAACACCCCCCTTTTCTTTTTCAGTTCTTCCAGCTCATCTTCCAATGCTTTTCTCTTTAATCCACGCATAGCTCCCTCTCTCTTCCTCCTCTCTTCATCAAGGTAGATCCTGTATCTGGTCCTAGCTGAGGCTACAGAAACCAGTAGTTCCTTTGTGAGGGACACTTTGAGAACCCCCCCAGAAGCGCTTACTTGGTCGCAGACCAGTCTCTGGGCCTCAACAGTTTCTTCTTTTATATTGCAAGTCTCTACTTCCCTGTTTACCGAGAAGCCTCTCTCTACTGTAGCTTGCCCGTGAGATAACAACAGGAGGCGCTGAAAGAAACGCCAAAGGTCAGGATAAGATGCATTGACACTTTGATGAAGAAAAGTATCAAGCCGTTGCTCCATGTGTTTGAAACAGAGGAACTCTTCACTTTTGCCATTCAGAGCGAGAAAGTTGTCAAACTGCTGCACAACAGCATCACCTTCAATGAACAAAAACAAAGTAATTAAAATCAAATCAATTTAAAAAGGATGGTGGTTTAGTTATATCTAATACAGGATATTGATGTAAATTTTTGTATAATCAGAATTTGAACATGAAGACTAATGCATATAAAATATGAAACATCTTCAAATTATTTTATTTAAAGGGTTAGTTCACCCAAAAATGAAAATTCTGTCATTTATTACTCACCCTCACGTCGTTTCACACCTGTAAGACCTTCGTTAATCTCCGGACCACAAATTAAGATAGTTTTGATGAAATCCGATGGCTCAGTGAGGCCTACATAGCCAGCAATGACATTTCCTGTCAAGATCCATAAAGGTACTAAAAACACATCTAAATCAGTTCATGTGAGTACAGTGGTTCAATATTAATATTATAAAGTGATGAGAATATTTTTAATGCGCCAAAAAAACAAAATAACGACTTATTTAGTGATGGCCGATTTCAAAACACTGCTTCAGGAAGCATCGGATCATAAATGAATCAGTGTGTCGAATCATGAATCGGATCACATGAAATCTGGTGACTGGCGCTCCGAACCGCTGAATCAACATTTATGCTCTGAAGCTTCCTGAAGCAGTGTTTTGAAATCGGCCATCACTATACAAGTCATTATTTTGTTTTTTTTGCCACACTAAAAATATTCTCGTCGCTTTATAATATTAATATTGAACCACTGTACTCACATGAACTGATTTAAATACGTTTTCAGTACCTTTATGGATCTTGAGAGAAGAAATGTCATTGCTCCCTATGAAGGCCTCACGGAGCCATCAGATTTCATCTAAAATATCTTAATTTGTGTTCTGAAGATCAACAAAGGTCTTACGGGTGTGGAACGGCCTGAGGGTGAGTAAATGACAGAAATTTCATTTTTGGGTGAACTAACCCTTGGTATATACTAGGGCTGGGCGATATATCGCATGCAATGTCACACGCATTTCATCAGTAAAGCCGGTTCCCTGATTACCGCTAAATCGCCATCACCTGCTTTCAAATGGAGCGGCATTTAATAGACAGAGCCGTAGATCACTGTCTCTGTCTATTAAATGCCGCTCCATTTGAAAGCAGGTGATGGCGATTTAGCGGTAATCAGGGAACCGGCTTGTAACGAGGTTAGTAAATATGGGAAGAAGGAGGCGGGAACCGGCGAACGTTCAAACAAACTTTAATGTAAAATAAACAAAGAACAAAACGAAAGTAATGCCGGCAGACCCTCGCGGACGTCTGCCGGCCACACAAACATAATAAAACATAAAATAAAGTCCAGGCCTGGTCCTCTCTCGTCCTTCACTGATGTCACTCCTCCTTTTATGCTTCCGGAGCTCCTCCGTGAGAGACTCGAGGCCGGCACGCCTCGCAGGTGATGCTCGTTATCACTCGTGTCACCGGCCTCGCGCCGTTCCCTCACGGCTCTCGCCCGCCCTGCTCGTCACATACCCCCAACGCCCCTCGCAGGCCGGGGGGTACTCCCGCGACTGCGCTTACTCCCCCCCGGGGCCTGTCTCGGCGGCTGCAGCACCTGGGGGTAAGGACAGACGAGACGAGAGAAAGGAGACGGAAGCAAGGGGAGCGACAGGACGAGAGAGGGGAGAGAGGAAAAAGAAAGAGAAAAAAAAATTCTTGGTCCGGTTCCCCGACACACTGCCGCTCGGTCCTCAGCCTGCCAAGAGGCTGTTCCTCGCGGTGCCACATGCGATGGCACTGGACGCTTGGTGGACGGCCCGATCCTCGACCGCCTCCTGGCGGCCGGCGATGGCTCCTCCGGCTGAGGGCAGCCGGCAGCGAGTCCCCCGTCCCCTGCTCCTCCCCTTCATGGCGGACGGCAGCAGGCTCCGGCCCACGGCGGACAGCGGCGACTCCTCCGCTCCCTCCTGGACGGCAGCCACCCCACCTCGTCCCAGGAGCACGGCATCCGGGTCTCCGTCCCACCTTTCACTTGGCTCCAGCACCACCGCCTCGGGCAGCCTCTCGCGGTCTTCACTCCCGCGCTGCCCGAACTCCGCAGCACCGCGATACCCCTCAGCAGCGAGGGCTCTCCGACAGCATGTCCCTCCTTCCTCCCGGGTTTCGGCACCAATGTAACGAGGTTAGTAGATGTGGGAAGAAGGAGGCGGGAACCGGCGAACATTCAACAAAACTTTAATATAAAATAAACAAACAAAACGAAAGTAATGCCGGCAGACCCTCGCGGACGTCTGCCGGCCACACAAACATAATAAAACATAAAATAAAGTCCAGGCCTGGTCCTCTCTCGTCTTTCATTGTAGTCGCTCCTCCTTTTATGCCTCCGGAGCTCCTCCGTGAGAGACTCGAGGCCGGCACGCCTCGCAGGCGACGCTCATTATCACTCGCGTCACCGGCCTCGCGCCGCTCCCTCACGGCTCTCGCCCGCCCTGCTCGTCACATACCCCCAACGCCCCTCGCAGGCCGGGGGGTACCTCCGAGACTGCGCTCTACTCCCCCCCGGGGCCTGTCTCGGCGGCCGCAGCACCTGGGGGTAAGGACAGACGGAAGCCGCCGCCATGCAGGCATCCCCCGCCGCTGGAAAGCCGTTTGCGGACATCATTGCATCCCTCGCGGTCCTGCATCAAGAACAACATCGGGCCCTGATGGATCTTCGGAGTGACCAGGAACGCCGCTTCGAGGCGATCATCCAGGGCCAGCACGAGGACCGTGAGAGGTTCCGGAGCTGGATAGACCGGGAGGTTCCCACGGCGACCAGCGCGGCAGCTGCTGGCCCCTTCCAGCTGCCACTGCAGAAGATGGGCCCGCAAGATGACCCGGAGGCCTTCCTGGACCTGTTCGAAAAGGCTGCTGAGGTCTCAGGTTGGCCCCGGGACCAGTGGCCCATGCGGCTCGTCCCGCTGCTCTCGGGCGAGTCGCAGGTGGCAGCACAGCAGCTGCCCGTCCAGGGAGTAGAGCGCAGTCTCGGAGGTACCCCCCGGCCTGCGAGGGGCGTTGGGGGTATGTGACGAGCAGGGCGGGCGAGAGCCGTGAGGGAGCGGCGCGAGGCCGGTGACGCGAGTGATAATGAGCGTCGCCTGCGAGGCGTGCCGGCCTCGAGTCTCTCACGGAGGAGCTCCGGAGGCATAAAAGGAGGAGCGACTACAATGAAAGACGAGAGAAGTCCAGGCCTGGTCCTCTCTCGTCCTTCACTGATGTCACTCCTCCTTTTATGCTTCCGGAGCTCCTCCGTGAGAGACTCGAGGCCGGCACGCCTCGCAGGTGATGCTCGTTATCACTCGTGTCACCGGCCTCGCGCCGTTCCCTCACGGCTCTCGCCCGCCCTGCTCGTCACACGGCTTTACTGACGAAATGCGCATGACAATCGCATACAATATATCGCCCAGCCCTAGTATATACAGAGAACGCAATTTATGCATACAACCTTTATTTTCCTATAATAATCCTACCATCTGAAACTCCTCCTGCCAACTGCTTGTCCTGCAGAAACCTTTGAACTAGAGACTTCATCTTTCCCTTGCACCATTCTGGGTCTCTGCTCATGATGGAGGGGTCTAAGCATGCTATCTGCCTGACAGTGGGGTATTTCAAAGGGCTCTTTTCTTGCAATTTCTTATTGATTCTGGAGAGGCACATTATGCAGTCCCTTCTAAATTCAAGAGCAGTGAGGTCACCTACTCTGTTGCTTGATTTGCTCTGAAGAGCCTATCAAGGAGGGATAGCACACATCATGTTAGTAATGTATCAGGAATGAATACAGCGTAGTTTAACGCATGTATACATATAAAACAGTAACAATGCATTTACCTTAAGGACAGAGTCAGCACCCAATCCAATGTCAGCATGGCTTGCGCTGACCCAGTTCTTCTGGTCATCAGTGTCAAGTTTGGTCAGTTTAAAGGGAGTGATGTCTTCTAGTAGCTCCCTTTTGATGAAACGTCTCAACAGACTCTACAAAATGAAAACAAATTTGTCTAATTATTTAGCATCCTGTTAACCAGCTTTATTATTCAATCCTACACAGGTATTATGCAGTTATTCAATGTGGTATATCCACTTCAAAAGATCATAAACAAAAATAGCCATTTAAGCAAAGCAGAAATTACATTATTACCATCATCAACTCTGTCAAGTCTTTGCACAGAAATGGCAGGACTGGCTCATCGGTCTGGTATTTCTTCAAGAACGGACAAAACGTTCTGGATACTGCCATGAAAAACTGAAGTTTGGCTAAGATCAGGGGATCTTTATTTGCTGCTTCAATGGTATCAAAAGAAGAGGTTCCTGGGTTTGGTAGCTCTTTTCTTTTGACTGCTTCCACATACTGTTTAAGCTGTGGCCATACCTCAATGGCTCTCTCCGCAACAGGCAGATTTTCTACCCATCTGTGTCCACAGAATGGGAGTGGAAAAAGAGATGAGCCAGTAAGTTTTGTATAATCTTCTCTTCTTGCAGGGACATTGTGAAAAACAAAGTGCATTGCTCTCAGAATTTTCTCAATATTCCATATGGAGAAGCCAGTCTTGAATGAATTGTGTACTGTGTGCAGTCCACAGCTCCCAACAGAAATAAGCTGCCGACCTCCATGTAGTTCACCATGTTCTTGCTGGAGATTATTGAGAAACTTGAAGTTCACATTTGGGCCGTCCATACTAATGGAAAGGAGATGCTTCAGGTCTAGTAGGTGCACACATTTCTGAGAACAGAAATAAATTATTTGACTTGAAATGTGGAATGAAAATATGTTACACACATAGTGGATTATTACAAATTTGCTCTAATTAAAAAAAAAAAAAAAAAAAAAAAAATTTAAAGCACCATCAAAAAGAAATTAGAATCACTAGAGAATAAGTTTGCAATTGATCACAACCAAGGTGAAAAAGTTTCTATAATGTATTTAAAGTACTATTTTCACAAAATTCTGCTTTAGTACTTCTTAAGAACATAAGAGTACTCAACTGTGCTACTTTGAGACACCATGAAATAAACTGCTTTTAACATACTATCTCTGTATATATATATATATATATATATATATATATATATATATATATTCAGTAACCACTTATGGTACACTTAAATCCATTGTGCATTGTTCAAACTCCTCAATTTTTATTTATTTATTTATTTATTTATTACATATGGAGAACAGTCATTGAGGAAACTGATGCTCCAGGGCCTAATAACAAATTAACTATCAGACAACTGACACATGAAGACTGTAATACAAGGGTTGTCCACTAGATGGAGACACAGGATAAGAAATCTTTTAAGCCTAATCTTTAATTTTCCGTTTCTATAAGATAGAATGAAAAATTATATGCATTAACAAAAGTACAACTATACTTACTTTGAAATGGTGCAGCAGATCCTCAGTCTTTGAATGTCCCATGAACTGTGATCCAAAATAACGTGACTGGACACAACCAGCCTCCCAAAATCGAACATGGACATCTAGTTGCTTATTTTTCGTTGACTGATTGAAACTCTCATCAAACATCAACACAAATGGACCTGCGTTGTTAACTGCAGAAACCAGTTCATTTTTGAAGTGTGGGGCAAGTCCAAATTTTAAAATGTAGCTGGTTTTGTCCTTGCCACAAGAGAAAGATTAGACGATTTCAGAATCAGGAAACATTGCCTGGAACAACTCAGAAATGCCTTCATTGGACGAGTAAGAGTGATGATGAACGGCAGTGTTCAGACACCAGAGCACCTCCGCCCGCAAAGTCTCATTCGACCCGAACGCTGATCGAATGTCGCTCGATTTTCCGGTAGTCGCTCCACAAACGGTGGTGACTACAGCAGCAGTTGTTGTGGTACTTGAAGCAGTTGTTGTTGTAGAAGTTTCGGTCACGCCAAAAAAATTACTCATTGTCAATTGCTGACGGCCTTTTAATGCCGATTTGTGGCTGTCCGACTTCATATGGGACTTCAGGGCGTTGATGCCCATTGTTGCCAATTTAATAGATTTTTTACACAGGCAGCAAAAAGCTTCATCATTGCTATTTTTAACGGGCTGTAACCATGGTTTAAACTGCTCTTCTTCCAGCCATTTATCCTGAAATTTGCACTTTCCCATTTTGTTTTTTTACTGCGTCACATTCCGCTGTCGTCTCGTTCACTCCAAAAAGCCCGCGCAACGGCAATTTTGCACCGGCCGGAAGCACTTACCAAATTGGTTCCGCATGATCGTCACACTAATGTACATAAGCGTTTTTACGACATAAAATAAAAGTTATTAATTATGAAGCCTGTATTTAAAATAAATTGCTTCTATAAAATTTTCTTTGAAACAATCAAAAATTTTAATGCCTGGAGGAATCAAATTTAATGCTTTTCAATGCCATTTAAGGCCTTAATTTTGACAAAATCCATTTAATGACTTTTAATGCTTTTCAATGCCCCGCGGATACCCTGTAGTGGCTGATAGGGCACTCACACTATAGATCGTGACATTACCCCCCCCTCAAAGGAGCGGCTACCAGACGCTCCACCAGACAAAACAAAAACACAACTCAGGAGGGAGGTGGACAGGAGGAGGATCAGGGGGAGGGATGGTGGGCCAGATCCAGGGTGCCCAACTGATAGCCAGGGCAGTACTGGAGGAACTGACCAAGCGGGTGTCAACAGACCTGGGGTCCTGGCCGGCAGCCAGGGTGGCGCTGGGGGAACCGACCAGGCTGGTTCCAGTGGTTCTGGAGTCCTGGCTGAGTGCCAGGGTGGCGCTGGAGGAACTGACCAGGCTGGTTCCAGCGGGTCTGGAATCCTGGCTGATTGCCAGGGTGGTGCCGGAGGAACTGACCAGGCTGGTTCCAACGATTCAGATGGCCTGGGCAGTGGCGGCAGGGCAGAAAGCCTGGGCGGCGGCAGCAGGGCAGAAGGCTTGGATGATGGCGGCAGGACAGAAGATCTGGGCGGTGGCAGCAGGGCAGAAGGCTTGGACGGCGGCAGGGCAGTAGGCTTGGACGGCGGCGACAGAGCTGGCCAAGGGTGCTTCGTGGCCGTATCAGGGAGAACGAGCAGCTCGGTGACGACCTCCGTGGCCGTATCAGGGAGAGCGGCCAGCTCGGTGACGGCCTCCGTGGCCGTATCAGGGAGAGCGGCCAGCTCGGTGACGGCCTCCGTGGCCGTATCAGGGAGAGCGGACAGCTCGGTGACGGCCTCCGTGGCCGTATCAGGGAGAGCGGACAGCTCGGTAACGGCCTCCGTGGCCGTATCAGGGAGAGTGGAGGACTCAGGGACGGCAGCGGGCTCAGACTGGAGCTGCTCTGGGACGGCCGCGTGCTCAGGCTGGGGCTGCTCTGGGACGGCCGCGTGCTCAGGCTGGGGCTGCTCTGGGACGGCCGCGTGCTCAGGCTGGGGCTGCTCTGGGACGGCCGCGTGCTCAGGCTGGGGCTGCTCTGGGACGGCCGCGTGCTCAGGCTGGGGCTGCTCTGGGACGGCCGCGTGCTCAGGCTGGGGCTGCTCTGGGACGGCCGCGTGCTCAGGCTGGGGCTGCTCTGGGACGGCAGCGTGCTCAGGCTGGGGCTGCTCTGGGACGGCAGCGTGCTCAGGCTGGGGCTGCTCTGGGACGGCAGCGTGCTCAGGCTGGGGCTGCTCTGGGACGGCAGCGTGCTCAGGCTGGGGCTGCTCTGGGACGGCAGCGTGCTCAGGCTGGGGCTGCTCTGGGACGGCAGCGTGCTCAGGCTGGGGCTGCTCTGGGACGGCAGCGTGCTCAGGCTGGGGCTGCTCTGGGACGGCAGCGTGCTCAGGCTGGGGCTGCTCTGGGACGGCAGCGTGCTCAGGCTGGGGCTGCTCTGGGACGGCCGCGTGCTCAGGCTGGGGCTGCTCTGGGACGGCCGCGTGCTCAGGCTGGGGCTGCTCTGGGACGGCCGCGTGCTCAGGCTGGGGCTGCTCTGGGACGGCAGCGTGCTCAGGCTGGGGCTGCTCTGGGACGGCAGCGTGCTCAGGCTGGGGCTGCTCTGGGACGGCAGCGTGCTCAGGCTGGGGCTGCTCTGGGACGGCAGCGTGCTCAGGCTGGGGCTGCTCTGGGACGGCAGCGTGCTCAGGCTGGGGCTGCTCTGGGACGGCAGCGTGCTCAGGCTGGGGCTGCTCTGGGACGGCAGCGTGCTCAGGCTGGGGCTGCTCTGGGACGGCAGCCTGCTCAGGCTGGGGCTGCTCCGGGACGGCAGCGGGCTCAGGCTGCTCTTGCGAAGGCGGCAGGGCAAGGCGCTTCGGTGGCGCCGGCAGGGCAAGGCGCTTCGGTGGCGCCGGCAGGGCAAGGCGCTTCGGTGGCGCCGGCAGGGCAAGGCGCTTGGAGAACCCACGATCAACCACTAGAGTGGTCTCCAGGCCTTGTAGGATGGAGGAAGCCCTTTTCCTCCTTCTCCTCCACTTATGAAGGTGAGGCGGTGGCTTACCCAAAATGGCCTCACTGGCTGGAGCGGACTTACTGACTGGGGCGTACTCTGGAGTGGACTCACTGACTGGAGCAGGCTCTGGATCGGACTCACTGACTGGAGCGGACTCTGGAGTGGACTCACTGACTGGAGCGGACTCACTGACTGAAGCGGGCTCTGGAGTGGACTCACTGACTAGAGCGGGTTCTGGAGTGGACTCACTAACTGGAGTGGGTTCTGGAGTGGACTCACTAACTGGAGTGGACTCACTGACTGGAAAGGGCTCTGGAGTGGACTCACTAACTGGAGCGGGCTCTGGAGTGGACTCACTGACTGGAGCGGGCTCTGGAGTGGACTCACTGACTGGAGTGGACTCACTGACTGGAACGGGCTCTGGAGTGGACTCACTAACTGGAGCGGACTTTGGAATGGACTCACCAACTGGAGCGAGCTCTGGAGTGGACTCACTGACTGGAGTGGACTCACTGACTGGAACGGGCTCTGGAGTGGACTCACTAACTGGAGCGGACTTTGGAATGGACTCACCAACTGGAGCGAGCTCTGGAGTGGACTCACTGACTGGAGCGGACTCACTGACTGAAGCGGGCTCTGGAGTGGACTCACTGACTGGAGCGGGTTCTGGAGTGGACTCACTAACTGGAGTGGACTCACTGACTGGAACGGGCTCTGGAGTGGACTCACTAACTGGAGCGGGCTCTGGAGTGGACTCACTGACTGGAGTGGACTCACTGACTGGAACGGGCTCTGGAGTGGACTCACTAACTGGAGCGGACTCTGGAGTGGACTCACTAACTGGAGCGGACTCACTGACTGAAGCGGGCTCTGGAGTGGACTCACTGGCTGGAGCGGGCTCTGGAGTGGACTCACTGGCTGGAGCGGACTCTGGAGTGGACTCACTGACTGGAGCGGACTCACTGACTGAAGCGGGCTCTGGAGTGGACTCACTGGCTGGAGCGGGCTCTGGAGCGGACTCACTGGCTGGAGCGGGCTCTGGAGCGGACTCACTGGCTGGAGCGGGCTCTGGAGCGGACTCACTGGCTGGAGCGGGCTCTGGAGTGGATTCACTGGCTGGAGTGGACTCTCTAACTAAAGCGGGCTCTGGAGTGGACTCACTGGCTGGAGCGGGCTCTGGAGCGGACTCACTGGCTGGAGCGGGCTCTGGAGCGGACTCACTGGCTGGAGCGGGCTCTGGAGAGGACTCACTGGCTGGAGCGGGCTCTGGAGAGGACTCACTGGCTGGAGTGGACTCTCTAACTAAAGCGGGCTCTGGAGTGGACTCACTGGCTGGAGCGGGCTCATTGACTGGAGCGGCCTCCGGGCCTTGACGTCCGAAGGAAGCCTTCTTCCTTCTCCTCCTCCTCCCTCTACCGGGGTGAAGCTGAGGCTCAGTGCCCACCTCCCCTGTGACTTCAGAGACGGATTCATGATCTGGAGCATGCACACTGCCTGGTTGACTTGGTGAGGCCCAATCTACCCGATGGCGGAGATAGGCAGCGAACCTCCAAAAATCCAAGTCCTGTAGCCCTTCCATCTCACACTGAGGTAGAGGATCATCAATGCAGCCATTAAAAATCTCCTTCAGCGCTGCATCGTTGTACCTCAGCCCCACCGCCATCGTCCAAAAGACCGTGGCGAAGCATCCTACCTCTTCTCCCTCCTGGCGTAGAGCCATCACTGCCCCAAGCAGTGCCATACGCTCCCTGCAAGTGCCTCCCAGAATGGTCCTCATGCTGCTGGATCTTAATAGGGTGGTTCGTTCTGTCACGGTGCACACAAGAACAAGATGGTAAGATCCAAGTGCAGCGATGTTTATTACAGGAAACTCCAAGCATGTAATCCAGAAACACAGGCAAAGGTTAAACTCCACAAAAATAGTCCAATACAAAAAGCCAGAGAAACAAAAAGTGCACGTAACAAAAATACAACGAACCACAACCAAGGACAGACACAACTCAGTATAAATAGACAGACACTAATAACATAATACAGAACAGCTGAGTGCAATAAACGAGGTTAATGAGTCCAGGGAAGTGTCTTATGGGAAATGTAGTGAATGCATGGGTGGAAATGAGAGTCCGGGATGGAGTGCCCTCTAGTGGCTGATAGGGCACTCACACTATAGATCGTGACAGTTAAAGTACAACGTCTGGAAATGGCAAAAACTGCACAAATTTTGCAAAGAAAATTCAAAATATCTGACTTCCTGTTGGTTTTTTTAAGATTTCACTCCAAGAGACTTTTTTGTAGGTATTGGGCTGTTAGATGTGTGTACCAAATTTCATACCTGTACATGAAACGTAGTGTCAGGGGCACTTCGCTGAAATTTTTTAGGTGGCGCTATCGAACCATTTTGCCACACTTAATTCTGAAATCTATATCAGACGTAAATTTTCACCACTTCTGACGCATCTGCAAAGTTTCATGAGTTTTCGAGTATGTTTCGGCCCTCAAAAAAGTGATTCACCTTACATGGCGAAACATCAGACTTTGTCGGTCCGCCATGGACACGCCCTTCAACGAAAACTCAAGATCTTTGCAATTTAACATCTCAAAGGCCTTAAGATTAGACTGGCCATATTATGATGTTGATCTGGTTTAATCTCTATGAGGAGTTAATCCCAGTGTAAAACATGTCATTTCCTGTTGCCCCCAGGTGGCGCTATGACTGTAACTGAATATTGTCATATAGATGTCTGCAGGTCAGGACTCTAATAAAACATGTGAAGTTTGGGGCAGATCAGACATTGTATGCCCGAGTTACAACAACTTCCTGTTTCATGGCGAAACATCAAACTTTGCCAGGCCGCCACGGACACGCCCTTCAGCGAAAACTCTAGATCTTCGCAATTTAACATCTCAAAGGCCTTTAGATTAGACTGGCCATATTATGATGTTGATCTGGTTTAATCTCTATGAGGAGTTAATCCCAGTGTAAAACATGTCATTTCCTGTTGCCCCCAGGTGGCGCTATGACTGTAACTGAATATTGTCATATAGATGTCTGCAGGTCAGGACTCTAATAAAACATGTGAAGTTTGGGGCAGATCAGACATTGTATGCCCGAGTTACAACAACTTCCTGTTTCATGGCGAAACATCAAACTTTGCCAGGCCGCCACGGACACGCCCTTCAGCGAAAACTCTAGATCTTCGCAATTTAACGTCTCAAAGGCCTTTAGATTAGACTGACCAAATATGATGTTGATCTGATTTAAGCTCTAGGAGGAGTTCGTTAAAGTACAACATGTGGAAATGGCAAAAACTGCCAAAATTTTGTAGAGAAAATTCAAAATATCTCACTTCCTGTTGGGTTTACAAACTTTGCACCCAGGGGCTTTTTTGTAGGTATTGGGCTGTTACATCTGTCTACCGAATTTCATAACTGTACGTGAAACGTAGCACGAAGGGCGCTTAATTGAAATTTTGTAGGTGGTGCTATTGAGCCATTTTGCCACACCTAATTCTGAAACCCATATCAGATGTAAATTTTCACCACTTCTGATGCGTGTGCAAAGTTTCATGAGTTTTTGAGAACGTTTAGGCCCTCAAAAATGCGATTCATTTTGGAGAAGAAGAATAATTGGCTGAGCAATTCCAATAGGGTCCTCACACCATCAGTGCTCGGGCCCTAAAAATGGCAGATGGAGCAATAATAACTGACATGATCCATGATATGATATTTTTGGTGATATTTGTAAATTATCTTTCTAAATGTTTTTTTTAAGCATGTTGCTAATGTACTGTTAAATGTGGTTAAAGTTACCATCGTTTCTTACTGTATTCACAGAGACAAGAGCCGTCGCTATTTTCATTTTTAAACACTTGCAGTCTGTATAATTCATAAACACAACTTCATTCTTTATAAATCTCTCCAACAGTGTGTAATGTTAGCTTTAGCCACGGAGCACTATCAAACTCATTCAGAATCAAATGTAAACATCCAAATAAATACTATACTCACATGATCCGATATGCTGCATGACGAACATCTTGTAAAGATCAATTTGAGGGTTATATTAGCTGTGTGAACTTTGTTTATGCACTGTATTATAGTCAAGAGCTCGGGGGCGGGGAGCTCGAGATTTAAAGGGGCCTGAATCGGTGCATAGTTAATGATGCCCCAAAATAGGCAGTTAAATTTTTTTTTTTTTTTTTAAATCTATGGGGTATTTTGAGCTGAAACTTCACAGACACATTCAGGGGACACCTTACACTTATATTACATCTTGTGAAAGAATGTTCTAGGGCACCTTTAAACATGATCAGCCCTTCCTGTGGTTGTGAACTTCCTCTGATCTCACTAATGGAGTGTGTAGACCTGACACTATACACCCAAGTGCTTGCATGTGTGCGTAACCCAGCAATGAGGTTTGCTCTAGAGTGTTTGAACTTTGCAAATTTTTAAGCACTTCCTGTATGTTAGTGTAGCACAGGTGATTTAGCCACATAATAATTAAAAAAAAGAGAAACTTTTATTAGTTTCACAATTCATTTAATTATAAAGCAAAAAAAATAAAAAAAAATAGGAGAAACTTTTTCCTTCTTTAATATTGTCTTTATTTTTGAGTATAAAATAATAAAATAAAATGTTTTTAAAAGGTGGTACTGGCCCTTTAAGCCTGCTGTTTCTAGCACGCGCTTTCCAGCAGAGGGAGAACTGAATCCTCCATTTTGTGAACGGTGTCAGAGCAGACCTCTTGCAGATTAATGTGCTTAAACATCGCACTTTGGGACCAAATATTTATAAAAACATAATTTAACACGGATTTGGTGAGTTTTTAATGGGTTTTTTTTGTATGTTTTTGGTCAAAGTTGAGACAAACGCTAATCCGATAACGACCTGTATACAAGTCTCCACGCAATTGTGTGGTAATCTCTTGAATATATGTTCATAATAATGTAACGTTATATGGCTTAATTTGGGTTTTATCCGAACCTATATTCTGTGTTAATGTTATATGAGTTTAATACGAGTCATGTTGTTAATTGTTGAGTATGTTATGCAGAGCTGCCAACTTTTGAGTTCAGCTTAGAGTGAGATTTTGGGGGGTGTGGCTTTGGTTATGGGGGAGGTGCTTATGGAGGGGCGTGGCTTACTTTTGTACTGTTTTTTTATGATAAAGTTATGTAAAATAACTGCTCAGTGCTGCAAAACAAACAACTCTGCTAATGCTAACTTAATTCTATATAAACTATTAGGGGTGTGACGAGACAGGTATCTCACAAGACGAGACGAGACTCGAGATTGAGTCCACGAGAAGAGACAAGATGGCGAAATACATGACTAGAAAAAAGTAGTCTGCAGGTGTATTTGAAATGTTTTAACTAATCATCTTGTAATGAATGTCATTTCAGTTCTACTTTCTCAGACTGAATTATCATATGCAGTAAAAGACAACAATACTCAAGCACTGTAAAAAAATCAAGTGACTGGCTTCTCTTCTGTATGATTTCAGTCTCTTCAGACCTTACTGGACATGATTTATGAGCTTCTACAACTTTTGACCTCCTAACTGAACTCCTTTCCACAAACTGATCATAAAAACAGTATAAATAAAAATGCTAACACTTTACAATAAGATCTCATTTATTAACATTAATGTATTAACCAACATCAACTAACAATGAGCAATATCTTTGCTACAGTATTTATTAATCTTTGTTTATGTTAGTTAATAAAAATAGTCATTCATTGTTAGTTCATGATAGTTCACAGTGCATTAACTAATGTTAATAAATGAAACCTTATTGTTTGTGCTTAATAAGATTAAAGGTGCCCTAGAACTTTTTTTTAAAAGATGTAATATAAGTCTAAGGTGTCCCCTGAATGTGTCTGTGAAGTTTCAGCTCAAAATACCCCATAGATTGTTTTTAATTCATTTTTTTAACTGCCTATTTTGGGGCATCATTATAAATGAGCCGATTCAGGGCTACTTCCCCTTTAATTCTCGTGCTCCACGCCCCAAGAGCTCGCGCTTGCCTTAAACAACATAAAAAAAGTTCAAACAGCTAATATAACCCTCAAAATGGATCTTTACAAAGTGTTCGTCATGCAGCATGTCTAATCGCGTAAGTATAGTGTTTATTTTGATGTTTACATTTGATTCTAATTGAGTTTGAGGCTGTGCTTTGTGGCTAATGGCTAATGCTACACTGTTGGAGAGATTTATAAAGAATGAAGTTGTGTTTATGAATTATACAGACTGCAAGTGTTTAAAAATGAACATAGCGACGGCTCTTGTCTCCGTGAATACAGTAAGAAATGATGGTAACTTTAACCACATTTAACAGTACATTAGTAACATGCTAATGAAACATTTAGAAAGACAATTTACAAATATCACTAAAAATATCATGTTATCATGAATCATGTCAGTTATTATCGCTCCATCTGCCATTTTTCGCTGTTGTTCTTGCTTACCTAGTCTGATGATTCAGCTGTGCACAGATCCAGATGTTAATACTGGCTGCCCTTGTCTAATGCCTTGAACATGGGCTGACATATGCAAATATTGGGGGCGTACATATGAATGATCCCGACTGTTACGTAACAGTCTGTGTTATGTTGAGATTCGCCTGTTCTTCGGAGGTCTTTTAAACAAATGAGAATTATATAAGAAGGAGGAAACAATGGAGTTTGAGACTCACTGTATGTCTTTTCCATGTACTGAACACTTGTTATTTAACTATGCCGAGGTAAATTCAATTTTTGAATCTAGGTTATTCATTTTATGGTAACACTTTACAATAAGTGCAACAATAATCGCAATCTCTCAATATTCAAAGTGCAAATAAGACCAATTTTTCTTTGATACAGAGCTAAGAGATGGTTACAACTACACTGCCCAGCCTAAAATAGCTTTCATATTGAGAGATATCTGTATTCATCAGGGAGCCGCTTTCAAGTTGCGGGGTATTGAAATCGCGTTTGAATGCGCGCTCGCGTTTACTTCCACTTTCGTGATCGCGCGTAACTCTGTAAATATGGAGCGGCGGCGACCGTTATCCAACTGAATTAAATGTTTTTTTTATTTAAATACAAAGCAAAATGATAGTGGAAGCGCAATGTAAACGTAGCGGTGGCATATTCTTTCCTAATCATCCTAACACTCTGTCATGGCAACATCGCAGACTACTTTTCGCCTCAACGAGAAATCTCGTCACATCCCTATAAACTATAACAGCATATGAGGCCTATTAGTTACTAGCCTAAACTGGACGGAGACACGGAGCGCTCTGTAACTCACGGACCTGCCTGCGTTCACAATTCACACGGTGCAGATGGGAGGGAGAACAGAAGACTACACAGTTTATGGGAATAAATTGTATATTTCCCTCACAATTGTCACAAAAAACTCACTGTACACTGTCTGTCTGGTCTCTCTGCGCGTTGCTTTGCGAGATCATGCGGCGCGATTTTTTTTCCCTCACTTCTGCACGAGTCTGCGTGAGAATATGGGGGTGTGGCGTGAGAGCGTGAGAATTGGGTCAATTGCGTGAGTCTCACGCTGAATGCGTGAGAGTTGGCAGCTATGTACTTGTGCTATTTATTTCAGTATGAATGCATTACAAGCCCATTTAGTATATGCAGTGTAGCCTATACAATTTCCAAATATGTGTAAATGTTTATTAAGTTTACACTGGCAGAATCATTTTACAGTCGTACACACAAATCTATATTAAACAACACACCAGCAGCACAAGTCACGTTACATGCGAAAAAATATGTAGAGTGGTTAAACTTATCGGAATTCAAATGTCTCTTCAACTTGGTCGGTGACCAATCAGATTTTGTTGCTCACTGCCTTCAGCCAATCAGAGCTGCTGACGTCACGGTCCTCATCTGAATCCCCCTCGCTCAGTCACTCGGGTGAAGTATAATGTCGCAATGTATAATTTATTTAATAAAACACTGAAAGCACAATACATCGCTCAATCTTGGGGATTCTGACCAGTTTAATCAAGTGACATCGCAGCCTGACCGTGATGGCGACGACAACCGGCTAATCTAATGGCCTACGCGATCCTGAAAGAACCGAAGAAAAGTGCTACTATTGGGAGGTGAGTTGTAGTCTACCAGTTAACAAACTTTATTTTATTTTCTTTAACAAACGGAGAGTGAGATTTCGGCTTGATATCTCCTTTTTGAGTTTTTGTGTGGTAGATTATGGCACATGTTTGTATGCAGCACCAAAACATTCATATGATTGGTCAAATCGGCCCGTATTCTGTACGATATTAATTCATAAAGTGTTTTATGCTTGACTATGTACCGAAAACAATATCGACATGCCATTCTGATACAGTTCCCTGCTGCTAATCCTCATTTACTGTTCAAAAATAGTATTGGTTCAATGTAGGATTCAGACAGACTATTGTAAACGTGAACATGCTGTCTTATATCTTTGGTATATTCTGTTAACAGATGCTGTTCTTCACGAGTTTCTGCGGTCATCATTGTGCCATCAGACACAATCATGAGAAGCTCATCAGAAAATGGAATATAATGTGTAATTTGTATTTGTGTATAGAGGGTCACCATGGTCCAATATTTTTTTTTTCTTTAATGAAAAACATGGTATGTTTTGCTGAATCTAAGTTTAAATAAAAACTATTGGATTTGTCAATGAAATATGTCTCTTCATTAGTGATGTTGTTACATTTTATTTATTTTAATGGCCTTGAAAACCAATGCATTCAACTTTGGGAAAATGTGTTAAACTATTTAAATAGTAGCACAACTGTATTGTGTGAGATTATGTAATTCAAAGTACAGTAGTCAATATTTAAAGTGGATTAAAAAAGTTAGGACAACTTTGATTAAAGGTTTTGATCCGCTTCAAATGTTGATTATATTATACAAAGTATAAGTAATAACAAAGTGTATTGTTATTGACTGCAAAGTGTGTAATGTTTAATATTTGGAATAAGCCAAAGGTACTGAGCATACAGTACTATTACCTGTAAAATAATATATTAAGTGTATATTGCTTGTGTTTTCTGAAGACACTCGTAATTATTTTGTAATGTACTTAAATCACAAATAAAGTGTACTTATAACACAAAGTGTACTCATAACAGAAATAAAGTATACTTATAATGCAACATATATTATAACAAAAAATATACTTTTTACACAAATAAAGTATACTTATAACACAAATTAAGTACACTTTAATATCAATCAAGCATGTAATTAGTCCCTACACAGACATATACTTAAAGTGTACTAAGTATACTTGAAGTTGTTCCAATTTAGCACACATAAGTATACTAAATAAACTTAAAGTTGTATTTTAATACTACTTAATTTCAACTTAAATATACTTAGTACAAAATTAGTTGTTTCAAAATAGCACACTTTAAATGAACTAATCATTAACACACTTGAAATATACTAATAATTAGTCTTGCTGCAAGTATACTTAGTATATTTTTTTTTTCACTAGGGCAATCCCGCCACCAGAAACAAGGGGTCTGACCACTGGATGAGGGTGTGACTGCAGCTCGGTGTCACGAGGACACGGAGTGTACCGCACTGCCACGCCCATCTCGAGACCCGGCTGCGGAGCCAGTGTTGAAGCGGCAACATATGGAGCAATCCGAGCAGCGTGACCGCGGCTGCAGAAGCGTACTCAGGCAGTTTAACACCGACTGGACGTGCTCCTCGGCGAGGGGTGTAGTCCGGGCGACCGAGTCTAGCTCGAGACCGAGATAAGAGATCTTCAGCCCGGGGCTGAGTTTGCTCTTATCCCAGTTGACCCGAAGACCCAACCGGCTGAGGTGAGCTAAACCACGTCCCTGTGTTCGCACAACTGCTCTTGCGAGCTGGCCAGGATCAACCAGTCGTCAAGGTAGTTGCGAACGCCCTGTTCCCTGAGGGGAACAACGACACCTGAGTGTAGTGGACACCCCTGAAACCCGGAGGACACCGGACGAACTGAATCGCATAGCCGAGTCTGATAGTGCGAATGAACCAGCGGAACGGGCTGGAGAGCACTACCCAGGCTTCCAGACACCAGCAGAGCCAAACGCACCACAGACGTACCGGGGGTGGGGCAGCGAACCAGAGTACGGGGACCCGACTCGGACGGCATGGTAGCGGTCCAGAGTGTGATCAGACTCTGCGAGGTAGCAGTACGTATGGGAGACGGCACACAGGGCACGGCCTGCACCAATACACTGACACCTGCTGGCGAAGTGAGAGGGGACTGGGAGTGGCAAGGCGGAGCCCTGCACACTGCCAGCCACACCCACTTGGGACCTGGAAGATCAGAAAACAGCTCTTAGTGGGTACCGCTGGACTCCGGAGAGCCAGCGGCGGAACAGACCAAATTCTCCACCCGGCCCTCCTCCGGGGAGGGAGCGATGCGAGCATTGTCTCCCGAAGAACTGTTTACCTCAGCTCCAGGTCACCTTACCTCCAGGACCGCTACCCGCTAGCCAACTGGGTTGACTGCGGGCTGGGTTTTAGGCCAGCTTGTGAGATGAGTGCATCGAGAAAGCGTACTTAAACGGCGACACATCCCAACAAGGCTAGCCAGGGGTGTTTCTGGACCACCAAGGTGGACATTGTCTGGCCAGGGGCCTGCGCTATGACTTGCATCATGCATAGCTCAACCCCGACTCAGAACTACCCAATACAATGAGTACTTTGGCCTAACACGGACTTGCCGGGGCCAAGACTCATGCAGGGCAGAGGTGGTGTGCCCGTAGCACTGCCACCCCACCCTAGAGGGTAGTGAGAGAGAAAAAACTTGCAATGCAGATTATGCCCCCCTTGGCGTTCCATATTTGACTCCAAAAAAGGCCACAAACTGACAAGTTTTTCCATGCACTTCTGGGCTAAGACAGGGTGCAGGGCAAGGCAGGTACGCGTCGCACAACGCCCCCAGAGGCCCGGGAAAGCATTGTTGTCAAGTCTGAATCTGATTCAGCACGAGCACACCATAACCGTGGGACGCTCAGCTTCATCTTCATTTTCAGAGCCCAACAACACTCTCTCAAATGTAGCAGTCGACATCTGATCCTCTGCTGAAACTCTGACTAAGACACTAGGTCCCCCATGAGAAGGACCAGCAATCCAAGCAGAAGCTACCAGCCATGTTGAACAGTGAACGTGGCCGCCCAACTGGACGACACACGGCGCACACGGCGCCGACATGGCCATGTTGTGCTAAACATGAACCACCCACGAACACAGTCACAACATGTTTGCGATGCAGTAGAGGAGTGGGGGGCCCACAGAGAACGGCTCGGCGGGTATTGCCCCACTGTGATCCTCTGGTCACCCAAGCTTATTAACCAAAGTAGTATTTTTCTGATTCAGAAAAATAACTAGATCAAGGGAATAAGTGAGGGGACTCCACCTCATTAAAAGGCACTCGAGTCTCGACCGTTTTTGCATCTAGAGCGCCAGACAACGTGCAGGGTTGCCATAGCAATGCGCGCTGTCAACCGGCAGCTTGACGGCACAAGGCGTGCAGAGCGCTCAAGCCCTTACGAGAAAGGTGAGACAAACAACGCGCCGATGTGGGCATGCTCTCATTTTTCACGAGAACATGAACCACTCACAAACACAGTCTCAGCACGCTAAGCAGACATGAGAGAAAGTGATTGTGGCCGTCAGCGAGGATAGGAAACGACCGCCTCCAGAAATGCACAGACTGAATGACGTCTTGAAAAAGACGCAGTGTCTGTCTGTGAAATGTGATTTTAGAAGGGGAAATACAGCTCTTTCTGTGTCGAGACACACAGGGAGTGTCACGAGAGTGTGTGTACACACACACACACACACACAGGAGACCAGCCCAAATCGCACACCAACTTTATGGATTTACAGCGGAACGCTGTTTCACAGCAGTAGTTTCTGCCTGGCTCCTGAAGCTCGCGGATTCGCTGCAGACTCGTAACACCAACACGGTAAGGCTGCTTCTTTCGTTCTTCAGACTTGTTTGAAGTTCAGTCAGGCTGTAGGACACCAAAGTGTTGGCTCCGAAGCGAAAGACAGAGTGCGATTGCATCTGCTGCCAAATTTATGTCCCCCAGATGTGGGCAGTGCGCATTATGCAAATATCGCACGCCAATGTTCATTGGCTTGTTTTAGTTCTCTCGAAGCTGATAGGGGCTCTCTGGCGATATCCCAATTCGTCTGTCATTACTGACGTACGTCGAACGTGACCGACTGAAAGGGAACTCAATGCATCACCAGGTAAGCGACTGTCATCCTTGCACTGTGACAAAAAAACAAACAAAAAAAAAACAGTTCTTCAGTATAGTCAACACAACTTCTAAAGTAAGAGTGAGATAATATGAAAGCAGGGTCATTGCTAGGGTATTTATCTACGGCCCGTGTACCTTCGTATAATTTGTTTTTTCGTTTTTGTTTAAAGAACTACGGAGCCCGGCACGTCACCCATAGGAGAAAAAAAAACAATCTGTGCTGACGGTTTTGCAATCCGTTCCCTCAGTTTATAAACCGTACTTACGAATTCTTAAACTGTTCCCTCGGTTTAACAAATCATGCCCATGGATTAATAAACCGTACCCACGAATTCCCAATCCGTGCGCTCAGATTTTGCAAACCGTATCCTCGGTTTTTAAATCAGTTCCCACAAATTCATAATCGGTTTGTAAAAACCGTACTCACGGATTCATTTTAGAAGAAGAACAGCAAACTCCCAGGTATGTGTTAACGAATCTTATTGTTTTATTGTGTATTATTCATCAAATTATATTAACTGCAGTGATTCTCTATCAACGGGTAGCGGGATACAACGATTTAATAAGAATTATGTGCGTCAAAATCTTGTTTAATTGTAATAATCTTAGCACTTTATTATTATTGCCCAAATAAACCTGGCATTGTGTATTATGACTGACTTTTAATTTCTTTGTTCCTCTTTTCTTCTTCTAAATGCAAGTAGCCTAAATGCAATAATAGGCAAATAATAATTATAATAATAATAATAACAACAATTATTATTATTTATTGTATTTTTTTAAATTTATTTATTTATCAATTATTTTTAATATATGACTATAAATGAGTGCACTTAAGACAGTATGTTTATCATAAAATAATGAATGCTTTATTTAAAAAAAAGTGTTTACAGTTTTAGAAATGTTTGTGTACTATTCATTCTTAACATGAAGACCTGTTTTGGTGATTTTATTATACTATGCTTTTTGCCCAAAATTGACTTTAAAAGATAAAAATAATAACTCTCTCTCTCTGTGTCTGCCCTTAGACTTCCATCCACCTCGAGGTCACATTTATTCCTTACCCTGTAGGATGGACAGATTTGGACTAATTCAACATTACTTTGACCTAGGTCTAAAGTATGAAGAAATTCTTCATATTTTAAGTGTTAAACATGTGATTATCATCAGCATTAAGACACTTAAAAGAAATCTTATGTAGAAATGGACTAATTCGCAGAAAACTATTTGACAACTTAATTGATGTTATTCAGTTTGTTAGGGAAGAGCTCCAAGGCTCAGGAGCATTGCATGGATATAGATGGATGTACAGTAAATGCAAGGAAAGAGGACTTCATGTGCACAAAGAAGACGTCCACCTCATTCTGTCCACTCTTGACCCACTGGGCACGGAAATGCGAAGAAAAAGAAGACTGCACAGAAGAGCTTACTTTTCAAAAGGCCCCAACTTTATATGGCATGTTGACTCATGATAAATTGACTTATGATAAATTGAAGCCATTTGTCATTTGTATCAATGGGGCAATAAATGGATTCTCAAGGAGAATACTATGGTTGAATGCATACTGCACAAGCAGTGATCCTAAAGTCATAGGGGGTTATTTCCTCGAGACCGTAAGAATTTTGGTGGCTGTCCTCGAATCTTGAGAGCAGATATGGGAACAGAAAACAGCACCATAAGGGATATACAGGTCCTTCTCAAAAAATTAGCATATTGTGATAAAAGTTCATTATTTTCCATAATGTAATGATAAAAATTAAACTTTCATATATTTTAGATTCATTGCACACCAACTGAAATATTTCAGGTCTTTTATTGTTTTAATACTGATGATTTTGGCATATAGCTCATGAAAACCCAAAATTCCTGTCTCAAAAAATTAGCATATCATGAAAAGGTTCTCTAAACGAGCTATTAACCTAATCATCTGAATCAACTAATTAACTCTAAACACCTGCAAAAGATTCCTGAGGCTTTTAAAAACTCCCAGCCTGGTTCATTACTCAAAACCGCAATCATGGGTAAGACTGCCGACCTGACTGCTGTCCAGAAGGCCATCATTGACACCCTCAAGCGAGAGGGTAAGACACAGAAAGAAATTTCTGAACGAATAAGCTGTTCCCAGAGTGCTGTATCAAGGCACCTCAGTGGGAAGTCTGTGGGAAGGAAAAAGTGTGGCAAAAAACGCTGCACAACGAGAAGAGGTGACCGGACCCTGAGGAAGATTGTGGAGAAGGAGCGATTCCAGACCTTGGGGGACCTGCGGAAGCAGTGGACTGAGTCAGGAGTAGAAACATTCAGAGCCACCGTGCACAGGCGTGTGCAGGAAATGGGCTACAGGTGCCGCATTCCCCAGGTCAAGCCACTTTTGAACCAGAAACAGTGGCAGAAGCGCCTGACCTGGACTACAGAGAAGCAGCACTGGACTGTTGCTCAGTTTTGCATGTCATGCGGAAATCAAGGTGCCAGAGTCTGGAGGAAGACTGGGGAGAAGGAAATGCCAAAATGCCTGAAGTCCAGTGTCAAGTACCCACAGTCAGTGATGGTCTGGGTTGCCATGTCAGCTGCTGGTGTTGGTCCACTGCGTTTTATCAAGGGCAGGGTCAATGCAGCTAGCTATCAGGAGATTTTGGAGCACTTCATGCTTCCATCTGCTGAAAAGCTTCGTTTTTCAGCACGACCTGGCACCTGCTCACAGTGCCAAAACCACTGGTAAATGGTTTACTGACCATGGTATTACTGTGCTCAATTGGCCTGCCAACTCTCCTGACCTGAACCCCATAGAGAATCTGTGGGATATTGTGAAGAGAAAGTTGAGAGACGCAAGACCCAACACTCTGGATGAGCTTAAGGCCGCTATCGAAGCATCCTGGGCCTCCATAACACCTCAGCAGTACCACAGGCTGATTGCCTCCATGCCACGCCGCATTGAAGCAGTCATTTCTGCAAAAGGATTCCTGACCAAGTATTGAGTGCATAACTGAACATAATTATTTGAAGGTTGACTTTTTTTGTATTAAAAACACTTTTCTTTTATTGGTCGGATGAAATATGCTAATTTTTTGAGATAGGAATTTTGGGTTTTCATGAGCTGTATGCCAAAATCATCAGTATTAAAACAATAAAAGACCTGAAATATTTCAGTTGGTGTGCAATGAATCTAAAATATATGAACGTTTAATTTTTATCATTACATTATGGAAAATAATGAACTTTTATCACAATATGCTAATTTTTTGAGAAGGACCTGTATAGCTGGAGAGGAGAGATTTGGCTGTGGCTAACTTACACAGAAGAGATTTTTTTATTCAGCACATAAAAATGAACTACTTCATTTCAGACTGTGGTGATGTGGTTTCTCCACTGCATGGATCTTCATGTGTATCTTCAGGTGACTTTTAAAAGAGAAACTCTTTCCACACTGATCACACGTGTGCAGCTTCTCTCTGCTGTGGATCATCTCATGTGTTTTCAGATTTACTGACTGAGTGTATCTCTTGTCACAGTATGAACACTTGAAAGGTTTTTCTCCAGTGTGAATCCTCTCATGTGTTTTCAGAGATGATGACCGACTGAATCTGTTGTCACAGTGTGAACACTTGAAAGGTTTTTCTCCACTGTGGATCCTCTCATGTGTTTTCAGAGATGATGACTGATTGAATCTCTTGTCACAGTGTGAACACTTGAAAGGTTTTTCTCCAGTGTGAATCCTCTCATGTCTTTTCAGAGATGATGACCGACTGAATCTCTTGTGACAGTATGAACACTTGTAAGGTTTTTCTCCAGTGTGGATCCTCTTGTGTGATTTCAGATCTGATGACTGACTGAATCTACTATCACAGTGTGAACACTTGTAAGGTTTTTCTCCATTGTGAATTCTCTGGTGCAGTTTTAAATGGTTTGCTGTAATAAAAGTCTTCTCACACTCAAAGCACACATACTCTCTCACACCAGAGTGAATTTTCTCATGTTTATGTAAACTACACAGCAGTGAAAAACTCTTTCCACACACAGAACATGAATGTGGCTTCTCCTTTGTATGAACTCTCAGATGTCTCTTCAGGTTTGATGCCCATAGAAATGTTTTGTCACATTGATCACATGTGAATGGTCTCTCTCCAGTGTGACCTTTCGTGTGACTCTTAAGATTTCCTCTTTGTGTGAATCTCTTCCCGCACTGATCACATGTGAACGGCTTCTCTCCTGTATGAACTCTCATGTGAACATCAATATTTTGTTTGTTAGTGAAACTCTTTCCACACTGATCACATGTGAACGGCTTCTCTCCAGTGTGAACTCTCATGTGATCCTTAAGATGTTTGGTTGAGAAACTCTTTCCACACTGAGTGCAGGTGAAAGATTTCTTGGCTCTTCTTTTCTTTAGAAATGTATTTTTAGTCTTTAAGTGACTCAAAGGTTTTTCTCCAGATTTGTCATGATGTTCCTCCTTCACTTCTATCAGTTCTGAAATGAAAGAAAAAAAAAAAACATTTTCAGTAAATCAAAATTATTTAAAGAGAGAAATATGAAGTTAAAGGTCATAAAATTGAGACTCGTTGTGATAGACAACTGCTACAAAACTTTGATCATTTTGATGCATTTGCATAAATTAGTTGCATATGTCCCTGAAACTTTAACATTAATCATCCAATCGTAAAGGAAGGGCTGTCGTTCCAGCGACATAATCCAGTGGTCTGGTGAAGGTATGATGTGTGTACATCTTTTCAGCGCTCCTGTGAAGTTCACTTAATTTTAGAATTTAGTCTCAATTTTACTTTAGCTGCTCGTTTAATCTGACTCCAATTTCAAATGTTTTTACATCAAGATTTACTGAATTCAGACAATCAGCACTGAATGGACGTCTTCTGGCTACAGAATTTCCCAAATAGCTGCTCTGCCACCTTCCCTTAAATAATTCTTAATAATTAATTATAAATAATATTAAGAAAATAAAGAAAACATTGCTCTGAAATATTTTCAATCAATGACAAAATGATCTAATGTGATATTAACAGCCATATTTTGACATTTGATATTTAATTTATTTTCCTAAAACTGTGTAATTATTAAGGGGCATTCACAGCAGACACTGGATACACAAGATCAAGTGAAGTTTGCAGTAAAGTGGAGTAGATTGTATATTTTTAAATTTTGGAGTGATTATTATTCGTTATTTGTATGTTTTTAAAACTATATCACGTCATGTCTTGACGTTTCAGCTTCTGTAGAAAGTTCACATGCTCAAAGTCTAGACTGGTTTGTTTCAATATAACAGACTAAAATAATGGACAAAATATCTTAATAGAACATGATCTTTACTTAATATTGCATAATTTTGACATACATACATCATACAGTGTATTGTTGGCTATTTCTACAAATATACCCATGAGACTGGTTTTGTGGTTTGGGATCACATTTAATGGAAATACTGAATTTTTAAAGTTGTCTTATGGGTGTGGAATGGCATGAGGGTAAGTAATAAATGACATTATTTTGATTTTTGGGTGAACTAACCCTTTAATTACAAGTAACCAGCCCTAAATCAAACCCTAACCCTTGTTCTAAAGTAAGTCCACTTGAATGAAACAACTGAGTGAACTCAGGCACTGAGTGCGTCTGAAGGAAGGCCTGCTGATTTCACAGAGTTTGTGCTGCTGTTAATCATTTGATTCATTCAGCATCTGCAAACCTTAATTAAACCATTTCATGATCAAGGAATTTATACCTGAAAGATATTATGCTGGAATGAATGGATTCTTCAATATTATCTGTAAGATTATACTTCTGTATATTCTCTAATTATGTAGAGCTGAACATTTTAATAATGATCAAATGACTGAGTTCAGCTGTGAGAATAAAACCAACCTGTTTGTTCCTCAGTATCTTCATGTTTCACACTGAATGTTTCTTCAATCTTTATTTCTTCAAACTCCTCTTTATTAAACTCAATCTTCATGTCTTCAGTCTCCTCTTTAATAAACTCCATCTGTAAGAAGAGAATAATTAACAGAGTTAAAAATCTTCAAGGACCTGTTGGACTAAAAAAAAACACTCAAAACTAACACTACAAATTAATAAACTTCATATTTCAGGCATTTACGATCTACATTTGGTATGCAAAAAAAATATAGATTATATTTAGATGATTACTCTTTGATGAAAACATGATTAGCCTAGTTAGTTTGTTAGTGTTTGTTGTTCTCGTTCATATTCACTGTTCGAACAGCACGAGTCGTGATTCACTGAATCATTTCTCAAAGGGTTTGATTCAATTGACTCGGAGTTGAAAAGTTCAGTTTCTCCATCATGACTCGCCAGAGACTGAACTCGTGTTCATGATAAACTGATTTATGATATATAGAGAGAGAAATGAGACGCAGGTTTACTGTTTCTCATCAGTGGATGAGCTTTACTCACACAAATATCCTTCATTAATGTTAGATAAAGAATCACAATGTTACTAAATAGTAAATAAACTATTTTAACATTGCTGGTAAAATTATTAAAACTACAAAACTGTTTCTGTCGATTAAAACAGCTTAAATTCTTAAAACAAACCTTTATTCAGCAGAATCACAGATGCAGGAGCGCGGCGCAGTCTTATGACGTCATGTCGTCACTCCAAAATAAAAGTCATGCATTGTCTACAATCACAGAAGTGCATTGAAATCCAACTATTTTACTAGATAATTTTTATATATTAAAATTAAAACAGTGACAAATATGGTACAAACAATGCTTTAAAAATATTTGTGAAAAGTTTATTTTTTTTAATCTTGTTAAAAACCACAGTGGAGCTATATACTATTTTTTGGCAGCTGTTACAGAAACATTTTTACAAAAAATCTTCTGATTTAACCTTGAGATTTTAAGTATTAGAAAGCTTAGATATTTGCACCACAATTTACAATGACACTAATAATTCTTAATTTCTGATAGAAATGCAAAATCAATCGGTAGTTATTAATAGAATAATGAGACACAACCTTTACCTTTGGCCCCATTTATTTTTGATCACAGTAATACACGTTTACCTCAGATTTCATTAGATAGAATATAAGCCGGGCGTACGCAGGGTTTCATAATTACCCTGGTCAGAAAATGTTGTTTGTTTGGGGGATACGGGGGCATGGTCCCCTAGAAAATCTAGATTTCCCTGGTGTGCATATGTACATGTTTAAGATGTTTTAAGGCCAACAAACAGGATAGCAAATAGCTTTAAAACCATGTCAATAAATACAGAGGTGTGAAAAAGTGATTTTTTATTTTTTTGCATGTTTGTCACACTTTATTGTTTCAGATCATCAAAGATAACACAAGTAAACACAACATGCAGTTTTTAAATGAAGGTTTTTATTATGAAGGGAAAATAAAATCCAAACCCTCATGGCCCTGTGTGAAAAAGTGCTTGCCCCCCACTGTTAAAACATAACTTAAGTATCTAAAGATTAACAGTATTCTGCTCTGTTGCTTAAATGAACAATAAAGAATGAGATTTATTTGCTCACCCTCATGATTTTGCCCACATGACTGACTTCTGTGAAATACATTGTGAATCACTCAAGTGTCAGCAAACAGTGCGTGTAATTCACTAATTATTAATTCTGTCAGTTTTGGTGACTAAGAACCAAGTCCAGGGGTGTCCAGTCCTGCTGCTGGAGGCCTGCACTGTCCTACAGAGTTTAGCTCACCTGAACCAGCTAATCAACTTCTTACTTGGCATACTAGAAACTTCCAGGCCACTGTGGAAGTCAATGGGGCTCGAAAACTGGTTATGAACACTCTTAAAAATATCTTCTTTTGTCTTCAGCAAAGAAATGTTTACAGGTTTAGAATCGAGGGTGAGTAAATTTCATTTTTAGTTGAATTATCCCTTTAACTTAAAATAACTTTCACTTTCAATATCATAATAGAAGTAAGGACTAGTCCTATCTTAAAGGAACACTCCACTTTTTTTGAAAATAGGCTCCCCTAGAGTTAAACAGTTGAGTTTTATCATTTTCGAATCCATTCAGCCGATCTCCGGTTCTGGCGGTACCACTTTTAGCATAGCTTAGCATAGTCCATTGAATCTGATTAGAGCGTTAGCATCTCGCTTAAAAATGACCAAAGAGTTTCAATATTTCTCCTATTTAAAACTTGACTCTTCTGTAGTTACATAGTGTACTAAGACCGGCGGAAAATTAAAAGTTGCGATTTTCTAGGCCGATATGGCTATGAACTATACACTCATTTAGGCGTAATAATCAAGGAACTTTGCTGCCGTACCATGAGTGCAGCAGGCGGAAGCGCCTGTGAGCCCCTGTTTGTACAGGGAGCGTGCCTTGCAACCATGGAGACATTTGTGAGAGGCGCTGCATAATATCATTGCGCCTCCTGCACTCATGGTACGGCAGCAAAGTTCCTTGATTATTATGCCGAAATGAGAAGATAGTTCATAGCCATATCGGCCAAGAAAATCGCAAATTTTCATTTTCCGCCGGTCTTAGTACACGATGTAACTACAGAAGAGTCAAGTTTTAAATAGGAAAAATATTGAAACTCTTTGGTCATTTTTAAGCGAGATGCTAACAGTCTAATCAGATTCAATGAACTATGCTAAGCTATGCTAAAAGTGGTACCGCCAGAACCGGAGATCGGCTGAATGGATTCGAAAACGGTAAAACTCAACTGTTTAACTATAGGGGAGTTGGAAAATGAGCCTATTTTCAAAAAAAGTGGAGAGTTCCTTTAAGCTAAGCCCTGTCTGTGAAATCTTCCAATTAATACCAAGGTTTAAAACCAGCATCTTCCCTCTTCCTGTTGTTAGTTCTTTCAGCATCCCTCCTCCTCCTGCTTTTTGTACAGTTTTGCCTGTTATAAGGGGGCAATCGGAGCTCGAGTAGAAAATCCTTTCCTAGCCCCTCTATAGACGACAGCAAGCAAAATCTGTTTACCTCTTACACTAAGATTATATTGTAAGAATTGAAAATATACAAAGATAATTTAAAATGAACAAAGACATTTGCTTTACTGTTTCAACCCCCTCTCTCTTGCCATTTGGAAGGCACAAAGGTGTTGATAGTGATCAAGGCCTGTAGGCCAAGATGTGTGTACATCGGGGGTCTACAAATGGTCACACCTTTAGTACAGTGGGGGGAAGTTTTAATCTTCTGATTGGTCAGTTTGAATGTCTCACATTTGGGTTTAAGTCACATGGTCAAGGAAGGCATAAAAGAAGATTGTAATTGTCGCTCTGTCTTTTTTTCTATGCTCTGCTTTTTTCTATGCTCTTCTTCCTTGGATCTCGGGCACTCTCTTGCCCTCTCTCTCTCTCTCTCTCTCTATTTCTCTTTCTCTCTCAGGTAACTTTTTCATACATGCTGTGTACGATTAATGGTATATGATTTTATCATCTCATACATCTATTTTGTAATTATTTTAAGTGTAACCATAATCAGATATTGTCATTAAACCCTTTCTATTACAAATTATGTGCTAACTAGTTTTGATTTAGTATTAACATTAATGTGCTCCCCATTGCAATACAGTACTGTCACACTATAGCAACGCTCTCCCACATATTTTGCTATTGTAACTCCCTTATGAAAAAGAAGTTTATTCAAGTGTACTATTAGCATACTTCTTTTAAACTAAAAACAAGAAAGTATACTTTCAGTCTACTTCTCAGAAATATCCTTTATGTACTTCTGAGAAATATACTTAAAATTGCACTTAAGTATACTTGACTTATACTGACAGAAAAGTCTAAGTATATTTGGCCTATACTTGGACACAGTCTTCGATCGAGATATACTTAAAAGTATATTTGTAAAAGTATAGTATAAAAGTACATTGTTTGAAAATATTGATTTATAAAGAAACAGATATATTCCTAATTCTGAGTATCTGAATTTTTGTGTAGGCTAGTCCACTAGTAGTGTACATAGGAATTTACTTCCCTCTTTCCTAGGCATTGATTGAATTTTCAGGCTTTATAATGGTAGGGGGCGCTGTTTTACATCTTCTGAAAGAGTCCAGAATCTCCAGATCAAAACGCAGGAAAAGAATAAGCTGAAACGAGCGATAGAAGATTACTCATGCAAATATAAAATAAAGTGATCATAAACATTAAACAGCATGTAAATAAAAACTGCCAAACGCTTTGTGGACTATGAGGACTATGAAGCTTTGGGGGTGTTTATGGACTCAATCTACTCTACCTGTGTTTGATCATCTTTCTGAATCCCACACAGACGTAGTCTTTGACAAAAATGCAATTTTCTCAGCTTTTCATTTCAAATGTTACCCACATTTAAGTGTTGATAAAAAAAAAAAAAAAAAAAAAAAAACTTACCCACATTTGAGTGTTAATAAAAAAGGATGTTTTTAAAATAGAAAGAGTTCAAGTACAGTTAAAGGTATTTCAAGTATAAAATATAATACCCAAATAGGAACATAGTAGTATACTTACATTGCCACAAATAATATATAAAAAGTAAACTATAAGTGTGATGTTATGTTCACTTAAAGAAAACTTACAAGTGTACTTACAAGTACACTAAACTAGTAGTTGTCATGGAATGCACAGACACGAAATGATAAAATCCACGTGCAGTTTAATGAGGTAGGTCCAAGGCATAAACAGTCCACAAAAACCAGAAACAAAGTGCAAAAAACAGGAAACAACGAACCACAAACACAGGCAAAAAACACTGAAACTAAATAGACCGAACTAATGAGCAAACACAAAACACCTAAGTGCAATGACATGAGGCTGATAAGTCCAAGGGGTGAATTATGGGAAATGAAGTGAAAACTGGTGACGTAGTCCGTGCTGGAGTGCCCTCTGGTGGCCAACCGGGGTACTCCAACTGGATATCGTGACATTACCCCCTCCCTACGGAGCGGATACCAGACGCTCCACTTAACAAAACAAAAAACTCAGGAGGGAGGTGGATAGGAGGAGGATCAGGGGGAGGGATGGCGGGCCAGATCCAGCGTGCTCCCCCGAAGGCCAAGGCGGTGCTGGAGGAACCAACCAGGCGGGCACTGGCAGGTCTGGAGTCCTAGCTGTTTGCCAGGGCGGTGCTGGAGGAACCAACCAGACGGGCACTGGCAGGTCTGGAGTCCTAGCTGTTTGCCAGGGCGGTGCTGGAGGAACCAACCAGGCGGGCACTGGCAGGTCTGGAGTCCTAGCTGTTTGCCAGGGCGGTGCTGGAGGAACCAACCAGGCGGGCACTGGCAGGTCTGGAGTCCTAGCTGTTTGCCAGGGCGGTGCTGGAGGAACCAACCAGGCGGGCACTGGCAGGCCTGGAGTCCTAGCTGTTTGCCAGGGCGGCGCTGGAGGAACTGACCAAGCAAATTTCAACGGTTCAGAAGGCCTGGGCAGTAGCAGCAGAACATAAGGCCTGGATGGCGGTGGCAGAGCAGAAGGCTTGGATGGCAGCGGCGGCAGGGCTGACCAAGGGCGCTCCGTGGCCGTATCAGGGTGAGCGAGCAGCTCGGTGACGGCCTCCGTGGCCGTATCAGGGAGAGCAGGTAGCTCGGTGACGGCCTCCGTGGCCGTATCAGGGAAAGCGGACAGCTCGGTGACGGCCTCCGTGGCCGTATCAGGGAGAGCGGGCAGCTCGGTGATGGCCTCCGTGGCCGTATCAGGGAGAGCGGACAGCTCGGTGACGGCCTCCGTGGCCGTATCAGGGAGAGCGGGCTCTGGAGTGGACTCACTGGCTGGAGTGGACTCTCTGACTGGAGCGAGCTCTGGAGTGGACTTACTGGCTGGAGTAGACTCACTGACTAAAGCGGGCTCTGGAGTGGACTCACTGGCTAGAGCGGGCTCTGGAGCGAACTCACTGGCTGGAGCGGGCTCTGGAGTGGACTCACTGGCTGGAGCGGGCTCTGGAGTGGACTCACTGGATGGAGTGGGCTCTGGAGTGGACTCCCTGGCTGGAGCGGGCTCTGGAGTGGACTTACTGGCTGGAGTAGACTCACTGACTAAAGCGGGCTCTGGAGTGGACTCACTGGCTAGAGCGGGCTCTGGAGCGAACTCACTGGCTGGAGCGGGCTCTGGAGTGGACTCACTGGCTGGAGCGGGCTCTGGAGTGGACTCACTGGCTGGAGTGGGCTCTGGAGTGGACTCCCTGGCTGGAGCGGGCTCTGGAGTGGACTTACTGGCTGGAGTAGACTCACTGACTAAAGCGGGCTCTGGAGTGGATTCACTAGTTGGAGTGGGCTCTGAACTGGACTTACTGACTAAAGCGAGCTCTGGAGTGGACTCACTGACTGGGGCGGCCTCCGGGCCTTGACGTCCGAAGGAAACCTTCTTCCTTCTCCTCCTCTTCGCTTTACCGGGGTGAAGCTGAGGCTCAGTGCCCACCTCCCCGGTGACTTCAGAGACGGATTCATGGTCTGGAGCATGCACACTGCCTGATTGACTTGGTGAGGCCCAATCTACCCGATGGCGAAGATAGGCGGCGAATCTCCAGAAATCTAAGTCCTGTAGCCCTTCCATCTCACACCGAGGTAGAGGATCGTCAATGCAGCCATTAAGGATATCCTTCAGCGCCGCATCGTTGTACCTCAGCCCCACCGCCATTGTCCAAAAGACCTTGGCGAAGCATCCTACCTCTTCTCCCTCCTGGCGTAACGCCATCACTTCCCCAAGCAGAGCCACACGCTCCCTGCATGTGCCTGACAGAATAGTCCTCATGCTGCTGGATCTTAAATGGGTGGTTCGTTCTGTCACGGAATGCACAGACACGAAATGATAAAATCCACGTGCAGTTTAATGAGGTAGGTCCAAGGCATAAACAGTCCACAAAAACAGAAACCAGAAACAAAGTGCAAAAAACAGGAAACAACGAACCACAAACACAGGCAAAAAACACTGAAACTAAATAGACCGAACTAATGAGCAAACACAAAACACCTGAGTGCAATGACATGAGGCTGATAAGTCCAAGGGGTGAATTATGGGAAATGAAGTGAAAACTGGTGACGTAGTCCGTGCTGGAGTGCCCTCTGGTGGCCAACCAGGGTACTCCAACTGGATATCGTGACAGTAGTTTACTGATAGTATATTTCAATTTATATACTAAAATGTACTACTAGTATTAAAATAGTAAACTACTAGTATATTTATAAGTTCACTTGTAGTACAGATGCAGTACAAATGAGAAACGAAACTGTGAACTAGTTGTGTACTTAAAGTTTACTACTGTTACACTTATAGTACACTTAAACGTATACTTCAGTTGGGCCAATTTAGTCCCAAGCGGTATTAAAATAGTACACTTACAAGTTTACTACTAGTACATTGATACTAGTATACTTACTACATAAAGTATACTTAAAAATATACTTTAACATTACTAAAGTATACTTGATAAAATTAACTTGAAGTAAACTTCTTTTTCGTAAGGGCTGTGCTTATTTCCGTCATTGGTATAAGTTGCAGTGGGTGGTAATCGACAAGAAATGTACAGTTTTCTAACATCTTACTGATAAAGTTTCTTTAGTCGCTCTGCAAACCTTACAGTCTGAACCGCTGTAGGAGTTCCACCCTTACAGATGGTGCCGAAACCCGGCATCCCTTGCAGTGAGTTTTCTGAAATCTACTTTGATCGCTCATCAGAATGAGGACATTTTTTCACAGTTGATCTTGTGAATGGATTAAAGCTGACCATCTCACCAAGGAATGGGTAAGTCTGTTTTAATTGTTTAATGGTATGATATTCAGATCTCCTCAGGGATGAAAGGGAAAATTTCTGGAAAGAGTGAAGTATTGTTTGCTTTATGGAGCAAAAAAAAGTTGAGCCTACCTTGTGCAAACTCAAGAAACAATACATTGGGATTAAATGTTCAGATGATGAAATGCTCAAATGGTGGGACATAATTGGCAAACACCAAAAGAAATCAAAACATGGTGAAATAATTGAGGCTTTAAACTTCATAAGTTGTGCACAGCTGCGTGATGTGACCACATTTCTGTTTTCATGTATAGATGCTAAATGTAAAGAAGTGCATTCTAAAAATGCAGAGGTACAAAAGTGTGAGGCAAAGATTCAGGATCTTCAATCACAGCTAGATAATTTACTAGCTGAACAGTTAGCTCTGACTGAAAAATGTAAAAAACACAAAGAGACCATTGCAGATCTCAAGGCTAAGCTAAATGCTCAAAAGTCTCCCAAAACGCTTAACAGTGATGGGGCTAAAAAGCATGTTCACTTCTTAGATGATGTGACTTGCTCTGATGAATCTGGAATGTTTTGTTCAGAGGTCACTGCTAAAGAAAGTGTGCCTATTTCAGTTCTTAAGGTGATGCAGCACCGTAATAGCGCAGAGTCATGTACCAGAACACATGGTGTTCAAGCATTAGAGAGTCATGAAAACCGTCAAACTCCAGAACACAGCAAACAACCCTGTGGCAAAGAGAACAGGTTTTGCCGTTCCTGTCAGAAAATAGGCCATACAGAGGACAAATGCTGGTCACTGGGTAGGGGTAGGCCTCCACCTTATTTTCAGAAAGATAGGAAACCACGTTTTAAGAGTAAAGATCAGAGCTCATTTGCAGGTAAAACTCTAAGTGAGTTAACTGCATTGTTCATGCAAGGCCTCCAACTTTTGACTTCACTTGCTAGTGGATTAGCAGCCCAATAGCAATGATCCTGTTTGTATTTCCAAATTTGTGATTGTGCTAAACACATTGTGCGCATAGAACACACATTAAAGTTGTTTGTGATACTATATGTACACACAGACTAGCTGAGTTTATTCTTTATAACAGATGATTGCTTTACTGTAAGTGTTGGATTAAACACTTAGATTATAGGTTGTAGATGCTATGCATTTTAGGCCAAGTATCTTGTGTAAATTGGAATAATAAGTGTAGTACTGGAATTGTGTAGCAATTCTAGTTGCATGTGTGACTATGTTGAATTTGTTTGCTTCCTAAGTGGAAAACTCTGCTATTGTCCATATAGCTAGAGTAAAACCATGTACAGGAGCACAGAATTGCCATGTGGCTACAATGTGATTCACAATTGTATTAACCATGAAAATGCTTTCCTCACAACAGGATTCAGAAACTCTGAACTTTGCACTTTATCATGCTCCTTAACGAAAACATTGGTGTAGAAGGATTTTGAGCCAAATCACAACTCATACTCACATCTTCAAGCTGGCTTCCTGTTACAACAGGACCAAATTTGCATCACAATTGTAAAACTCCCTCACCTTTGTTTGGAGCATGATTGAATTTACACATAGCCACAGCTAAATGCAGCCGCATAGATTTGATCTTCAAACACAAAGTCAAATCTACATCTACATATGCCTCACAAAATGTTTGCATATAATGTTTTTGTTTTTAAGTCTTTAAGTCTAGACTGCACTATAACTGTGAATTTCATCCAGTTGTTGTTGTTGTTTTTTACTTTGGATTTACTAAAATCACTTCGTTATTTGTCTCACCAAATTAAATGTTAGTATTTCTCATTCTACCTAAGCACACAATTTGTATTATCATTAATGCATTTGAAACAACTCTGAAGCTTACTTCATATGTTTCTTTTGTATTTTGTCCATTTGACTTGTAATAATGTTTTTGGACATTTATTCAATTGAATCTCTGTATTTGGTTACACTGAATATTTTGCTAATACTCTTCATGAAATGGGTGTTTTAAACCAACATTTGTTGTTTTGTTATTATGCAATTTATTTCAATGTTTCCAGAAACAATGTAAGAGCTTGTAGGATCTTCTTTTATTCTTGCCTTGACCACTTTATCAAGTACATCGATTTAAGGGCTTATTGCCAGAGACAAATTTAATCTGACCACATCAAACCTCTGACCAATGACAAATGCCATATGTATGCTTTTGCTGTTTGTTGTGCTATATGTTCTTTTAAATAACAGGATCCCTGCTGCCAAAGTTCAAATCCTGTGTCTTGTCTCAAAGGAGGGACAACTGAGTTCTACCATTATCAGTGCCTGATTCTTGTGGAGGTGTGAAGTGTTCGATGGATGATTTGCATATCTATGAATGGTGCAACACCATTTGATGGACCTCCTCATGCAGGACTGAAGGGAGAACAAAGACTGAAGACTGACGACTGCTATTGCAACAAGTCTGGACAAGAAGTCTGAAGTTGACATCTACACACAACAGAAAGCATGTCTTCATGGACTGTGCCACCTTTTGACACATGAGTGTGGCCAACGGTGCCAAGGAGGGACTGTAAGAATTGAAAATATCTAAAGATATTTTAAAATGAACAAAGACATTTGCTTTACTGTTTCAACCCCCTCTCTCTTGCCAAGGGCCATTTGGAAGGCACAAAGGTGTTGATAGTGATCAAGGCCTGTAGGCCAAGATGTGTGTACATCGGGGGTCTACAAATGGTCACACATTTGGTACAGTGGGGGGAAGTTTTAATCTTCTGATTGGTCAGTTTGAATGTCTGGGTTTAAGTCACAAGGTCAAGGAAGGGATAAAAGCGGATTTTAACTGTTGCTCTGCTCTCCTTTTCTATGCTCTTCTTCCTTGGATCTCGGGCACTCTCTTGCCCTCTCTCTCTCTCTCTCTCTCTCTCTATTTCTCTTTCTCTCTCTCAGGTAACTTTTTCATACATGCTGTGTACGATTAATGGTATATGATTTTATCATCTCATACATCTATTTTGTAATTATTTTAAGTGTAACCATAATCAGATATTGTCATTAAACCCTTTCTATTACAAATGATGTGCTAACTAGTTTTGATTTAGTAACATTAATGTGCTCCCTATTGCAATACAGTATTGTCACACTATAGCAACGCTCTCCCACATATTTTGCTATTATAACTGCGCTTATTTCCGTCGTTGGTATAAGTTGCAGTGGGTGGTAATAGACAAGAAATGTACAGTTTTCTAACATCTTACTGATAAAGTTTCTTTAGTCGCTCGGCAAACCTTACAGTCTGAACCGCTGTAGGAGTTCCACCCTTACAGGTTTGTGCCCAGGAAACACCACAAAAACTCGCAGAAAGCGCTTGAGAGCGAGGCACACTTTTCTTACTGTTCTGCACACAGTGGCCTTACTAATGTGCTCTGCATCCCCGATGTTATAAAGAAAACTGCCGTTTGCAAAGAAACGCAAAGCAACACAAAGCATCTGCTCGGACGTAAGCGCACGGCCACGATGGCTGGTGTTTCTGATGTACGGATGGATGAGATTATGAATATACCTAATTGACTGTAAAGAAAAACTGTACCGCTCAAATAAAAATGCATGGGGATATGACAAAAAATCCACTCGGGGTCTCAAAATCCTCTCACGATGTAAATGCAACTCTCTGCGAATTAATGCAGCCTCCTCATCGACAGGATCCTCCATAAAAGGACATGCCATTTTCACTGCATGCAGGTCTCTGTATGCGCAATAAATGAGTGTATCGAAAGAATGAATGAGGTACTTAAATACCACTTCCACTTTAAAAAAGGGGAGGAGACCGAAGGAAACTGGGTTTACCGAAGAAAACCTGCTCCCGACCAGGTTAGGTTCACAGAGTAAGTTACCATGGTAACTGACTCTGAGTATAAGTTACCTCTCTTTCAGAAACGGGCTTGACTTACTCTGCTTTCTCAGGTTTAACATACCTCCCATTCTGAAACAGAAAACCCAGAGTTTCCCTCATTTCAGGGTTTTCACTTAACCTCCTTTCTGAAACGGGCCCCTGATTTACAAACAAGCAAAAGAAAACAGTAAGCTTGTTATTACTTGCACCACTGTCTGTTCATTCAGAATCCTGAGTAATCCATTTGCACACTGAAATATTTTCTATGCACTTTTACTGTCCATTGCACTAATGTAAATGATGTTCATTGTTCATAGTTTCTGCTTATAGTGTACATACACTTATACATAATCTATCTGTATAGTATGTTCATAGTACACTTATCTGTATATTATGCTGATAGTATTTAAAACCTGTAAAGTATGTCCAAAATATTGCCTTATTTGTATTTTTTTTTTGTGTACATTTGTAACATATTGTAGACACTGTATATTTTGTACTTACTGCTTATTGCACTTCTGGTTAGATGCTAACTGCATTTCGTTGCCTTGTACCTTACATGTGCTACAACAATAAAGTTGAATCTAATCTAATCTAATCTAATCTAAATACGATGGTAACCTGTCATTAAGAGATGAGTGTTTATCAGAGAAACAACATGAGGAAGGAAGATCTTCGTCTGCTGCCTCTGCTGTGCTTTGTGTTTGAGGGGAAATTTCAGTCAGTGTGTGACTGAAAACTCTGAATGCAGATGCGACGCAAGTAAGATATTACTTTATAATCCTTTTGTTTTTTATGCTACTTCTTTTAAAAGTAAAAATGATTTTCTAATGCGTACAAAGTAATTAACTAGCTAATTTATAAACGGTTCTCCTCTGTGCGGCATACAAGAATGACCTTTCTAGTACATATTGTCAGATGGTTGTAAGCTTGAATTAGTTATTCTGTAACAAAGGGGACTCACAGGCAGTGTTTTATTAATAACAAGAGTGGTCGTACAGGCAGGGTCAAGACAGGAACAAACAGGAACAGTGAGGAACAGGCAGAGTCGTAGTCAAGGGACAGGCGATGATCAGGACAGGCAGCAAAGGGTCAAAAACGAGAGACAGGCAGAAACGATAACCAGCAGGCAGACAGGATATACACGCTCAGAAATGACACAGTAGTAATCAAGACTTCGCAAACTGGTGGTGTGAGTGTGAGCCCTTTATAGTCCTGATAATGAGCTGCAGCTGGGTGTGGTGATCAGTGTGGTGTGCTAGGGTGGATGTGGCAACAGGTGATAGGTGGAGTGAGTGCATGTGATTGACAGGGGGGATGATGGGAAATGTAGTCCGGAACTGACAGGATTCGTGACGTATTCAAAGGACTAACTTCCTTCAGGCTGCGTGTCCCTGGTCTCAGTCGTCTGTCTTTCACTGGTGCCCTGAGTTCTTGATGTGTTCCTGGGTGTCCCTTCACCTTCACCTGTATACAAGCATATTGTATAGTCAGACAAGCAGTGAGTGAAATGATGAATGTGGTTGAACTTCTTTAAGAAAACAAGCTATTGTATTTTAATACATGCTAACCTTTTTCTGTTGTACTTTAAAGTATGGATGTGGCTTGAATAAATACTATTAAATAGACTCAGTTGATGCAGGTTGTGTGTTCCTGGCCTGTGTGTCACTGGTCCCTGGAGTATCACTATTGGATGTCCCTACTCCTGCAGCTGTATGTATTTAAACACAGAGTTCATCCATGCTGTTCGTTACACAATTGCATTTGGTTATTTCTATCATCCTACCACATAGCTGCATTGTACCAATACATTTTATCTCTGACCATGTAACTTGTAGTAGATAAATTACAATTACTACCACCACTACTATTATTACTAATCTATTAGGCTGCTAAAAGTAATAATTGCTAATAATAATAACAATAACAAAAACAGCAACATAAGTACTAGTTGTACTTACAAAGTTCAGAGAGAGGAGAACATGAAGGATCAGGTGTCCTTTCTCCAGCAGGTGCCGGCCTCTGCAAATATTGCCTGAGTGCATCTGGCCATGGCCAATTAAAAAAAACAAACATATTTTAGTATATTCCTAGAGGGGAACTGTACATAAGGGTGAACACCACGTGAACACCACTGTCAGCATAATGGTTACTGTGTGTGTATGAGCCTGCTAGTTATAATGAACGTAGAGTAGAGAGCAACTGTACTTTTCATAACTAGCATGCATACGTTATCTGAAATACTGGTCTTTTGACATTTACATCCATGTAGGTTATCAGTGAAGTTAAGTTTGGTTTGCTAGTAATACGTAGCAAACTAGCAAAGTAACTAGCTAGCTAGTGATAGCTTAGTGACAGCAATGAAACGTTCAAGGTGATGATGCACAATACTAAGCAAATTTATTTCATTTAACACCTCAATGGCTGAGATGAGAAGATTTATCTCTATACTGGGTTTTCCTTTTATCTTCTTCCTTTCTCCGTTTTCGTCCCTGTGCACCGGAGGCTTTATTAGACCGCTTCATTTTCTTCAACTGCGCACTTGCCTAACGTAACGTAACGGCGACTCTAGAGGGCGCCCGCGCTCCCAACATATTTGTCGCCCTAGGCAACCGCCTAGTTCAGTCGCCGGCCCTGGTAACATATCCCTCGGTATTGTTGTTTATTGCTTTAGGTGGCATGGTTTGGTCATCAAGGTCTGTTAGGCCCAAAGTTCACCTGAAGCCAAAAACCTCCACAAAATACAGTTCAAGTCCACAATTTTGCTATTTAAAGTTGATTTTTCTCTTCTTCACACAATCTTCAAAAGAAGAATGTTGTTTTGGGCAGGATTCTTTGGATTCTTATTTGATTGAAAACCTTGCACAAAGCTCAGAGAAACACTGCAGCAGCCATCTTGGATTCTCCAAGATGGGGAAAACTGTCTAATAAGTGCTCAAACTCCAGTCGAGGCTGTGATTGGTTTATGAAGCACAGCTGATCCAATCAGAGGTTGATCTCCTTATTTAAGAAGATCTGGGGCCTTTTGCACAAAAGTAGAATTAAGACATCCGGGATAAATGACTCAGCTGAGCTCAATAAAGCCAAAACATGTGCGTCCAGGCTTAATTGGTTGCACAAAGACCAAGCCAGGATGAGCAGACACGGATTCATTAAACCAGGTGAAACCAATCCTGGATAGGTGCGCGCTCACGGCTCACTCAAATAGACCCCGCCACAGATCACAGATTAACTGATTTACCATGGCAACTAGAGCCGCGTACTTTTCCCCGTCGGAAGCACAAATCCTCATGGAGGCATACGAGGAGGTAAAAGATATAATTAAGAAGAAAGGCAACACCGCCACAGTGATAAAGCAAAGAGAAAAAGCGTGGCAAAGTATTGCAGACCGCCTGAATGCGTAAGTAGTGCACCGCTCCGCTGAAACATCACAATTACAAATCAAATATTTAATTCACATCTCCAAAAACGCAGTTGTACTGTAATTATGAAACGGTTAAATTTTTTATTGAAATGCACTGCATATATGAGTGAAATTGTGTAACGTAACTCCATCACACTGTATAAAGCTATGATATATTATTATTAAAGCCTTACATTATTATTTTACGTTACTACGCTCAGTACGGTTTAATCTTAGCCGTTGTACTCTGCTTATTATGTTGTCCACCGGTTTTTTTTTGTGTTTCCCCTGCTTTTATTAATGTAAAGCAGCTTTGACAGAATGAAACAATGAAAATGAAATGAAAAGTGAATGAAAAGTGCTATATAAATAAAATTTTCTTGAATACATAGATGAGCTATAATAATAATCACTTTAATTTATATAGCGCCTTTCAAAGGACCCAAGGTTGGTTGCTCACTGCACTGCAAAAATGTCTTTCTTACTTAGTATTTTTGTCTTGTTTTCAGTCAAAAAAAAATATCTAAAAAAAATCTTAAATATTTTCTAGAGCAAAATAACCTAGGAAAATAAGCAAAAAACTCTGCCAGTGAAACAAGAGAACTTTTCTAAAAGTAAGTGTTTATGGAAAAAGTAAACTTATTTCAAGAGAATTTTTCTTATTATATTGACAGATATTTAAATTTTTTGCTTGTTTTAAGCACACATTTACTTGAAGTTTATATTTTTGGTCTAAACCTATACTTATTTTGCTAGGTCATTTAGAAAATCAAGAAAATACATCTTTAGTGTTTTTTTTTTTTATATATTTTTACTGAAAACAATACAAAAATACCAAGTCATTTTTGTCAGTGTGACTCCATTAAATGTTCTTGTGATAAAGAATGTGTGTGTGTGTGTGTGTGTGTGTGCGTGTGATGTAGATTAAACATGAACGGGCCAAAACGGACATGGCAGCAGGTCAAAATCAAATACAAGAACATTCTGCAGAATGGTATGGTCCCTGACTAATATTTAACAAAGCACAAGCATATATTGTACCCAGAAGGTGCCTGCTCACACATTGTCTGTACTGTTTTAGCAGTGAAAAAGAATACCCACAGACAAGGCACGGGTGGTGGGTCACCAAAGGCTGACCTTACCCCAGCAGAGGACATGGCCTTGGAGCTAAATAAAGGCAGGCCCGTCTTAGAGGGGATCCCTGGGGGGAAAGAGACGAGCATAGGTTCCTCCCAAGATGCCACCCGCTTCATTCAAGGTATGTCCTTCCATCTCTACATGGAATACAACCACATTCATATTGAATCAATTTGGACTGTCTGACTTTGGTTTACCTATTGCCTTGCAGTGTCTGGCAGCACTGTGTTCCTGTTAGAGCCACCAGCACAAGCACCAGACGATGCTGATCCAGTGAGTACTCCATCAAAGGCATACTGTAGGCCTGGCATGTCTTGTCTACTAGCTTTACAGGACCCAGATGCTATACAGTGGGAAAACCAGCCTGGCAACATAGTGCGTATTAATAAAAGGACACCACATCCTGCCAAATTCCAGCTGCGCTAATTGTATTGTGTTCACAGAGCTCACAAGCTATCAGAAAGTTGTATGGCAACCACCTCCGGCGCCAAATAGAACTGGCAGACATAGACATTCAGTACAAGAAGAAAAAGATAGAAAATCTTGCACTGGAGTCCGAAATAAAAAAAGAGGACAATTAGGAAACTGGACCTTGAAATAAAAAAACTTGAGAGGGAGGTGAGATATGCCTTCAATGTACACTGTATGCTAACTGTAACACAAATGTATTAATCATTATTTTTCTTTCCTCCCCCAGCTCCAAGAAGATGACACAGCTCAAAATAAAAATTAGGTATATTCTCGTAAAGTCAAGTGAGCCATGACATATGAGCTCTTATTGTGAGCACACAGGACGGTGGCATCTTTCTAAGGTATTTTTTATTTTCACAGCAATCAGTACAACCAAGTCATCGTTATAAGGCACCGGCCTCTTTTGTCCACCCCCCCAGCACCAGGTGTGGCCACTAGCCTATATGAAGGCCCAAAATTGTGTGTTCCTTTCTGCTCTGACAATGGCATGCCCATTCTTGCGAGATGTGGTGGATGAAGAAGCACTTGTGCTGAGGAGAGCCTTCAGGCGAGAAAGGGTCTTCAGGGACCGGTTGGACCCACTGGCCTTCCCTGATGACCATCTATATGAAAGATACAGGTTTTCTGCAGATGGCATCAGGTATCTATGCAGACTACTGGGTCCCAGGATTAAGCACCGCACTGCACGGAGCCATGCACTGAGTGTGGAGCAAATGGTTTGTGTGGCCTTGCGCTTTTTTGCTAGTGGAGCCTTCCTGTACTCAGTGGGGGATGCAGAACAGCTGAACAAGGCCACAATTTGCCGCACAATAAGGAGTGTGTGTCTGGCTATCAAAGCATTAGCAGATGTCTTCATCTCCTTCCCTGGCCACAGAAGACTCTGTGACATGAAAGAGGAGTTCTATAGGATTGCAGGTAAGAGGATCTACAAATTACAGGACAACTGTTAACACATAGTAGGATACTCATTACTTTGTGTGACAGGTTTCCCCAATGTCATTGGTGCAGTGGACTGCACACACATAAGGATAAAAGCCCCCTCAGGTGCCCATGAGGCCGATTTTGTGAATAGGAAATCCTTTCACAGCATTAATGTTCAGGTGAACATAACTTTTTGATATTGTCCATTGACGAACACTCTGCATTGCCAATGATGTGCATTGATTGGTGTAATATTCCTCATCTTATGATTTCAGATGGTCTGCAATGCTGACTGTGTGATCAGCAATGTTGTGGCAAAATGGCCTGGCTCAGTCCATGACTCCAGAATATTTCGGGCCTCTGAAATCTATCAGTGCCTATCACAAGGTAAGCCACACAACCCCTATTTATAACCATCATGGCTGTGTCAAGAATATCACTGTGTTTATGAGGTAGTAATGATGAGATTTTGTGTTGACAGGTGAATTCTCTGGTGTGTTGCTGGGAGACAGGGGGTATGGCTGCCAGCCTTTTCTCCTGACACCTTTCACAGACCCCCAGGAAGCACAGCAGGCCTACAACCATGCCCATGCCAGGACCAGGGCCAGAGTTGAAATGACCTTTGGCCTCCTGAAGGCACGCTTTCACTGCCTTCACAAATTAAGGGTCAACCCTGTTAGGGCATGTGATATTACTGTGGCTTGTGCTGTCCTCCACAATGTGGCCTGCCTGAGGAAGGAGAGGGCCCCCAGAGTGCCACCAGCCATGGACTGGGACAATCCGGCAATCTTCCCTGATGACGACAGTGGTCGGCTGCTGAGGGACCAATATGTGTTGAATTATTTTAGTTAGTATGTGTGCTTTCAATTTAGGTAAAAAATGTCCTGCTGTGGCAGAGGAAATAGGGTTTTTTTGGGTTGGTTTTTTTACGAATTTGGCCTCTTATGATGTTTGTGCGGTATACTGTGTGTAATACAAGGCTGCAGGGAGGCTACTGCATCCATTCATTTGTCTGTTCAGTTGATGTGTATGGATTTGTCCTGCATTTATTTTAGTGTGCAGACATGCAGGGTGTGTTATATACAGACCTTTGAATGTGTATGTATCATTTTGTATAATATGCTTTGATTCTGTGCTTTCCATCTTGTAGAGTCACTGTGACTTCAGTTTCGAAAGGAGCTGATAGTTTACCTGCTTTGTTTTGTCCTTATTCAATAAAGGAACATAATGTTACACATTGTGTTTTTATATTCATATGGAATGTGTATTTGTTTATATGACAGAGTACTAGGGCCCCACTGAGGAAAAAGGATAAAGTCATAAATTTATGAGGCTGGTTATTTCTGCAGAAAAGCAACATATTCTTTTTACAGTTTTGATAGTTATGACAATGTGATACTTCATATTCTGGCACATCAGCATGTCTTTGTTTATGAAACCATACTGAAGTACAATTTCACGAAATGCCCCACATCTGTCATTTTAACAACTGTCCTCCTTTAAAACAACTGGTTACAATATTATGACTTGTCTTTTTTTTCCCTCTGTGGCCCTAATATTCTATCATTTTATATATAGCCTTATAGTCTATTGGAAACTGTAAATTATCTAATGATAGCAACATCATCTAAAAATCATTATTTATCCAAAATGATTGAAATTAATGATCACAAACGTTTAAATAATGACAGTGGGTCTAGTTATATGTGATAACAATGTATAGTGAGCAGTGAAATAACTATTGGTTTCCATTTGTGGCGACTGCTGACTGACATTAGGGATGAGATTAAATAGATCCTGGAATTTAGCCTGGTCTGGAGCAGGCTAGCTCCACAGAATAAATCTCCATGGTAATTTATACCATAACATATCCTCCTGCCCCCTATCCAGCTTTAGTGCAACCGGATTAGGGATCAATTGAGCCAGGATCACCAAGATATCCTGGCTTAATCCCTTATCCTACTTTTGTGCAACAGGCCCTTGAACATAAAACAACAGGACAAAATATAGTTGATGACAAGACATAATCATTTCATGACTCTAGACATTTCTTTGTGAAGACAGTGACATACAGTGAAATAATATGTTCTTTAGCCATATGAAGAATGTGCTTGTATGTAATGTGCGTGGGTAAAATTTACCCGCATGGCGGTTTTAGGTGTACAGTGACCCCCGGCGGTTCTAGTGTTAATCAAGGTAGTTATATATATATATATATATATATACACACTACAAAACATATTTAATGTTTTTAAAAAAGGCTATATAAAATAGTAAAATAATTCCAACAGATTTTGCTGTGGTACCGAAATTGGTACCGAGAACCGTAAAATTTACGGTATCGGTACCGACTACTGGAATTTTGGTACTGTGACAACACTACTACAGCCTATATATTTACTCCACAAACTAACTCTACAAACATGGAAAAGAGTGATAGATGGACCTCTCAACCTTACACTGAGGAGAAAATCCAGTGCGAGTCACTAGTGCATGACCTCCCATTGCTTAATGCTTCCATTAAATGTATCAACTTTATTTCTTTCATCTTTTTAACAAAACAAAACAATAGCACAAACAAAAAACATGCACTGACTAACAGTATCTTTAATTAATTACCTTGTGTAAGTGTGATAAGAGGGTCCTCACCAGGTCAGGTTTCCACAGCTGGTGCACCCAAGGTGGCAGAATCAAAGAGACTAGAAGGGGGAGGGGAAAAAGAAAAAAAAAAAAAAAAAAAAAAAAGTAGAATCAAGTTTAGTGGAGAAGCGACATTACAGATCCACTGTATTAACTGTGTTAGATAAGTAAAAGAATATAATTACAGCATGATTAATTTTTGTTATGAAGCTATGGCAGTTTGTTTTGCACTTATATTTATATTAAATATGTTTTTAGGCTACCATCTTTCATAATTTCCATAGGTTTGTCCAACTTTTTCCTTACACCCCACAGCGCTTTGCACAAACTACAGGTGTAACTTCCATTAAACTGTAAACTTTTTTTTTCCTGTGAAGTGATGTGACAAATATAAGCAAAAGAAAGGGCTATCAAGACCCAACTCGACTGCATTGTGTTCCACTTAAATTGTGTGGCATTTAAATCAGGGCAAGTGATTTAAAAAATAATAATAAATAATAATAATAATAATATAAAATGTGCATTTTAAAATATATTTTCATAATTTTTTTTTCAGGATTAACCTACACTACCAGTCAAAAGTTTTGAAACATAACTATTTTTAATGTTTTTGAGTTTCTTATGCTCATTAAGGCTGCATTCATTTCATAATAAATACAGAAAAAAAATATATATTGTGAAATACTACTACAAATTAAAATGATGGTTTTCTATTTTAATATAATTTATTTCTGTGATCAAAGCTGAATTTTCAGCATCATTACTCCAGTCTTCAGTGTCACATGATCCTTCAGAAATCTTTCTAATATGATGATTTATTATCAATGTTGGAAACAGTTGTGCTGCTTATATAACCTGTGTACTTTTTCAGGATTCTTTAATGAATAAAAAGTTAAAAAATATCAGCATTTATTTAAAAAAGAAATCTTTTGTAACAATATATACTACCGTTCAAAAGTTTGGGGTCAGTAATTGTTTTTTTGTTTTTGTTTTTTGTTTTTTAAAGAAATTAATACTTTTATTCAGCATGGATGTGTTAAATTGATAAAAAGTGATGGTAAAGATTTATATTGTTAGAAAAGATTTATATTTTGAATAAATGCTGTTCTTTTTAACCTTTTATTCATCATTGAATCCTGAAAAAAGTATCACAGGTTCCAAAAAAATATTAAGCAACACAACTGTTTTCAACATTGATAATAACAGAGTATCAAATCAGCATATTAGAATGATTTCTGAAGGATCATGTGACACTGAAGACTGGCGTAATGATACTGAAAATTCAGCTTTACCATCACAGGAATAAATTAGATTTTAAAGTATATTAAAATAGAATACCATAATTTTAAATTGTATTAATATTTCACAATGTTTTTGTTTTTTTCTGTATTTATTATGAAATAAATGCAGCCTTAATGAGATAATAAAAAATTAAATTGTTTAATAAAACTTTATGCTAGTAAAAAGAATAAAGCCATAATACAGATATTTTAAAATGTCTTTGACATAATGGTGACAAAACACACACACACACACATATACATATATATATATATATATATATACACACACACATACACACACCCCCACCATGTTATATTTACAGTTAAATATTTGAGTATAACAAACGAGTAGCCCTTTAGGCAGCCTTCAATCACAAAAAGAGACCCCTGCACTAAGCAACACATTAAAATATAGCACAATTAATAAAGGCTCTAATCATAAGCACATTTGGTTCCCAGCACCTAGCTCAGAAAAATATAAATAAAAAATTAGCTAAAAAATAAAATAAATAAACAGAATTAATGAATGAACGTCACGTGACCGTATACTATATATATCCGATGACCGTTATAATTTGTATCAGATGACCGTTGTGATTTCCTTAGCTGTACCCTCAACTTTTTTCGATTAATTTTCCCACATTAATAACCTGTAAATAGCACCAATTGTATATATTACGTTCCTGTTCAATCGTTACACGTTTTTTTTACTACTGTTGTTTTACTAGTTCATTATTAGTCGGCTTTAAGTTTGTTTGTAGTTTGTCTTCAGTTCGGCGAGTTGTTGGTAAGTATATGTATACAGTATTAATCAGCCTTTTGATATCTTGAAGTTTAATTATATTCGAAATAAGTATTATTATACATGTATGTATACACAGACAATAAATAATCACCAACACAAACGTCGTAATTAAAACAAAATGCCTACAAGTTTTTAAAGGCGCGTTGTTTCCTTTCCTCACAAAACAGCTGTGACTGACAAACATCCGCGGGGGGCGGGGCGGGAAAATCTAAAGCGTTGCTTTGCTCAATACTGATTGGTTAGACCATGTGTGTCCAAACTCGGTCCTTGAAGGCCGCTGTCCTGCAGAGTTTAGCTCCAACTTGCCTCTACACAGCTACTTCAAATGTGTTTAATTGTGGCTGGAGCTCAGCGCAGAGAAGAGTAACGTGTAAAAAAATGAAGTGCTACTCTACTTAACACTTGTGTTGAATGCAAAAACCGCCATTTTATGCCATCAAACAGAGCACTTTAAGTTTTTGGTGTTCGAAACCATAGTGGACGTTATCGAGTGTACTCACATTTTTCACCGCAATAAATAAGATGCACACTCAACGGCTGTCCGAAATCGCACTCGTTTTCATTCACGCCTTCGAATCGACCATCAGTGGCCCAAATGTAGGGAATAGTGCACGAGGGTATGGGGAAGAGCGGCCCGGATAACACAAACGTGCATGGATTAAGTTACACAAGCACTAAACGATGGTCATTATGCAAGACCCACTATTTGTTAACATGCACGGCTATCAGGTCGTGTTAAACATGATTAACGTTACCTTCGTGAGTGACGATGACACCCTGGGACAGACCGAGCGCAGGCCGTTTCCAGCTTGAATTCAGACGCGCTTTGGTGAATCACAGAAGAGACCTGTACGATGATGGCAGTGCAACAAACTCAAGATCACGGGATTTAGTCAAGTTTTCACGAAACCACCCCAAGACATGCATGCTTTGCTGGTACCATGAAGCCGATCAAACTCCCTCCGTCGACTTGGGATTTGAACCGGAGTTCTTGGAGCGCGCGCACATGAAAGTGTGACGTCAGCAGCGAACAGCCAATCGCATGCCCTGAAACAGAGAATCCAAATTCACTTCCCGCGAGACACTCGCTATTCAATACTCTCATTTGAATAACATATTGAATATGAAGTACAGAAATGCATTTATACAGCGAGATAACTTTTATGATACAGCAAGATATTTAGTTTATATTGTTGAGTATAAATATGATCAAGACTCCATTTATTAAATCAAATGCAGTAAAACAGTAAAATGGCTAAATTTTATTACAAATTAAAATAGCTTTTCTTTTTGAACATATTTTAAAATGTAATTTATTCCTTTGATCAAAGCTGAATTTTAAGCATCATTATATGGTCTTCAGTGTCACATGATCCTTCAGAAATCATTCTGATGTTTCTAACATTTCTTATCAAATGATTATCAACACCACTGGAATACATACCATTCTTAAATATTTAAATAAAATTATTTTTTTTTTACAATTGTTTTTACTGTATTTGATCAGATAAACATAGCCTTTCTAAACATAAGAAACTCATTATCCTCCTTACTAGTCCAAACTTAAAAATTTTGTGTGCGTGTTATGTATTTGTCTGTGTAGACTTCAGATGCAAAAGCCTCCAAGTGCCATCTGAAATTTTCTTATAAAATGTGCATCTTTATCAGGCTCCTATGTTTAGGTTCAGTAATTTCACTTTAATGGCAATTGATAGGTCCTGTTCATTGCCATTTAAAACAGGAGCCTGATAAAAATGCTCACTTTATAAGAACATTTTAGATGACACTTAGAGGCTTTTGCATCTGAAGTCATCATCCTTTAAGTTCAACTGATAATGCTTTATAGTACATCAATTGTGTTGATGCAAATATCTTGGTAGGCCAGTAAACAAACAACAAAAAAGGGTTTGTTTGTGTTAAGGTCTTAATACTATGGCTTGCAATGAGCCGTCTTATTGGACACTGAGGAGAAAAGCCAAGGAGAAGGTGGATCAACAACTGCAGACAATAAATGCAACAACTTCAGGGACGGAGTTGAGTTGCATGCACAGTGACTCACGTAACATCTGTCAATGTCAAATCGATGATGAAGACACATTTATGGACTGTCTCTCTCAGATTGACGAGACTGAAGCTGTCAATATGGCAAGTCTTCTTGATGACAGTGAATCAGACCCCGAGTCAGAGTCTGAAACCGATCCAACTTCCCTAGAAGAAGATTTGGCAACCTGGGCTACTGAAAACAAAATCTCACACGTGGCATTAAATTCATTACTAAACATACTACGTCAACATAGTTTGAATCTGCCAAAAGACTAAAGAACGTTGCTAGGAACGGTGCGTGGGAACCCTCAAATACAACACAAAGCTGGTGGCCAGTATTACCATTTTGGAGTACTAAATTCAATCACAGAGGTGCTACATCAGAATGTCAAGATTCTGACCAACATTCACACATTGGAGCTTCAGGTCAACATCGATGGTCTGCCCCTCTACAAGAGTTCGTCAACACAGTTCTGGCCCATTCTTGGAACACTGCAAAATATCAGACAAGAAGAACCAGTGACAATAGGTTTATTTTGTGGCACAGGTAAACCTACCTCACTGACCGAGTATCTTGAAGACTTCATCACGGAAGTAAATGAATTGGGTAATGGATTTGAGTTTGAAGGAGTGAGGTTAGCTTTACAACTTTCTTCGATGGTTTGCGACGCACCTGCTCGTGCATTCCTAAAAAACATTAAAGGTCACACAGGCTATCATGGATGTGAAAAATGCACACAGGATGGAGAGTACCTGGAAAACAGGATGACATTTCCAAGAAGCGACATGCCTCTAAGAACCAATGAGAGCTTCAGAAACAAGACCGATTCTGATCACCATCATGGCACGTCACCCCTTGAACAAACTTCCCTGGATATGGTCTCTGGCATCCCCCTCGATTACATGCACCTCGTGTGCCTCGGAATCATGAGAAGACCTCCACTTGTGGTTGAAGATGGGTCCTCTCACTTGTAGGCTGTCGGATTTCAAATAAACACATTAACAGAAAGGTTAGTGAATGCTCAGAGAAGCGTGCCCATGGAGTTCGCAAGGAAACTAAGGGCACTGAGGGAAATTGACAGGTGGAAGGCAACAGAGTTCAGGCAGTTTTTACTGTATACCGGACCTTTTATATTGAAAGATCTCCTTACCACAGAGGTGTACAAAAACTTCTTGCTGCTTTTTGTGGGAATCTTCATCCTGTGCAACAACAGTCTGATGGAAGATTACTGTGATTATGCCAATGACATACTGGTTCTCTTCGTCAATCACTTCGGTCAACTGTATGGGCCACAATTCCTGTCCTATAATGCACACTGCCTTGTACATCTTGCAGATGATGCAAAAAAGCATGGCGTGCTAGACAACTTCAGTGCTTTCAAGTATGAGAATCACCTGAACAAACTCAAAAGGCTTCTGAGGAAACCAACATGCCCTCTGAGTCAAATAATAAAAAGATTCTCAGAGATGCAAAGAAGCTGCAAAAAACCTCACAAAACCAGGCCACATCTGCTCAAAAAACAGCATGCAACTGGTCCTCTACCTGCATCCTTTCATGAAGCGACACAGTATAAAGAGTTACGGACAAGCCCTTGCACTCTTAAACTGGAACGGGCAAACAGTCATGTTTACATCGGCGGTAAAGTTGCAAAGCTGCAAAATATCATTTCATTCAGGGATGAAATTTATGTAGCTTACAGTACATTCAACCATCAGGAATCTTTTTTTGACTATCCCCTACCATCCTCTACACTCGGCATTCATTTAGTTGACGACCTCTCAACAACCACCGTCGAGTTCTGCAAATTTGAGGAAATAGAGAACAAAATTTCTTGTCCCACATCAACGTCATTTTGTTGCAATTCCACTTTTACATACAGATTAATTCTTTATCAGCACTTTTTGTTCCATAGTTTATGCATTTGAATTACATAGTTGAATTTATCCAATTCAATACACAATATGGGTTTCAGGCTGGCAGTTCTGAAAAACATGTGCATGTGATTATTTCTCCAGATCTACTGGATCCAGATCTGAATGAAGAGCAGCTGGAGATGATGAAAGAGCAGCTGGTCTCTGGTTGTTCAGCAGGTCTCAGTTCAGTTCTGCTCACCATTCCTCTAGAGCAGTGGATCTCAATTCCAGTCCTTGGGACCCCTTGCTCTGCACATTTTGTATGTCTCCCTTTTCTGACACACTCAGTTCAGTTCATAATGAGCTGATGATCTGGTTCAGGTGTGTTAAATAAGGGAGACATACAAAAGGCTTGTTCGAGATGCATCGGCGCTGCGCAGACCGATCGGCGTATGACATCAAAGTACCGCGAGAGCGATTCAAAAGCATCGGTGTTGAATGCTCTCCAATCACTCTCGCGGTACTTTGATGTCATATGCCGATCGGTCTGCGCAGCGCCGATGCATCTCGAACAAGCCTAAAATGTGCAGAGCAAGGGGTCCCGAGGACTGGAATTCAGAAGTGCATCATGATTCTGTTAACACATGGAGATGAACTGGAGGATCTGGAACAGGCATTGATGAACATCTTAAACTGAAAGACTGTGCTGTTGACTGAATGTGGAGGATGATTTTACTGTTTCAATATCAAGAGTAAATCAGACATTCAGGTGCAAGAACTACTGCAGAAGATCGAAGGAATGATGATGGGAAATGGTGGGAGATTTATCATGGATTAAATGAAGATGAGCAACAACAAGTTAATAATCAGTTTTTAGGATATTTAGGTTATTTTTATAAATGCCTCATTCATTCATTCATTTTATTATGTTGTAAATGACAATAATAGAAACATGGCAGTTTGTTCACTAAGTGTAAGTCACTAGTTTGTCACACTGACCTTGAGGGAAAAATCCATACAGTCTGTTTTAACAGTGATTTGATCGTTCTGTTGTAGTTTCAGGAGAAGTTTTAGATTTTCCAAGCAGGAAACTACTTTGTTGTTCAGCACATAAAGATGAACTACTTATCATGATTTCAGACTGTGGTGATGTGGTTTCTCCACTGCATGGATCTTCATGTGTATCTTCAGGTTACTTTTAATAGTGAAACTCTTTCCACACTGATCACACGTGTGCAGCTTCTCTCTGCTGTGGATCCTCTCATGTGTTTTCAGAGATGATGACTGATTGAATCTCTTGTCACAGTGTGAACACTTGTAAGGTTTTTCTCCAGTGTGGATCCTCTCATGTGTTTTCAGATTTGATGACTTATTGAATCTCTTGTCACAGTGTGAACACTTGTAATGTTTCTCTCCAGTGTGGATCCTCTCATGTGTTTTCAGTGATGATGACACACTGAATCTCTTGTCGCAGTATGAACACTTGTAAGGTTTTTCTCCAGTGTGAATTCTTTGGTGTAGTTTTAAATGGGTTGCTGTAGTAAAAGTCTTCTCACACTCAAAGCACATGTACTCTCTCACACCAGTGTGTATTTTCTCATGTTCATGTAAATATGACAGCAGTGAAAAACTCTTTCCACACACAGAACATGAATGTGGCTTCTCCTTTGTATGAACTCTCAGGTGTTTCTTCAGGTTTGATGCCCAGAGAAACGTTTTGCCGCATTCATTACATGCGAACAGCTTCTCTCCGGTATGAACTGCACTGTGAATCTCAAGACTTTGTTTTGATGTGAAACTCTTCCCACATTGATCACATGTGAACGGTCTCTCTCCTGTGTGGATCCTCATGTGTTCTTTAAGGTGTGATGATCGCATGAAACTCTTCCCACATTGATCACATGTGTGTGGCTTCTCTCCTGTATGAACTTTCATGTGTTCTATAAGATGTCCTCTTTGTGTGAAGCTCTTCCCACATTTATCACATGTGAACGGCTTCTCTCCTGTATGAATTCTCATGTGAACCTTAAGATGTTGTTTGTTTGAGAAACTCTTTCCACACTGAGTGCAGGTGAAAGATTTCTTGGCTCTTTTCTTTAGAAAAGTCTTTTTAGTCTTTGAGCGACTCAAAGGTTTTTCTCCAGGTTTGTCATGATTTTCCTCCTCCACTTCACTCAGTTCTTCACTCTCCTCCTTCACTTCCATCAGCTCTGAGTCTGAAATTACAAAAAAAAGTTAATTTTCAGTATATTAAAGTGATTCAAAATGAGGATTATGAAGTGAAAAAACATAAAAGTGAACCTTCATGTACTGAAGTAGACAACTGCTATGAAATATTCTGATCACTTTGATGCCTTTTTATATATTTATTATATGTCCCTGAAGCAATTATTATATTTAAAACATTATAGTCAAATCACCATGTTTCTGTAGTGAGAACTATTACATATTTTAATGAATGACACAATTATTGCCATATTTTGACACCAACTTTTAGATTGATATTTATTTTACTAAAACTTTAATGATTAAGGGTTGGTCACACTTTTTCTTTCACAGACTTCCACACATGTGAATGTGGGACACTGAAAACAAACTCAACTGAATTTTGACCCTCAACCCTGTTATGGATTTTCCTCATCTTAAAACTGTGATGCCCAGGAAGTGACATCATCTGGGCTCTTTCTACAGCATGATGGGAGGACAAGAAAATAATCTCAATCCATCGTCTCATTTTTACACAAACTGTACAGTGTTGATCACATTCAACCCTGTTACCAAAGTTACTGTAAGAAGAATAATCTATATAACTATGAATAACTTCCTCATTTTTATGAAAAATACAACTTTATCAGTAACTATAAATCAGCTTTTGCTTAAATCAAGCTTACAACACTGTCAGCCATTCTGGAAAGTGAATTTACTTGATACAGTTTGGTGTTTACTGATATTACTATTTTTTTTATTTTGAAACTTGTCTAAAATTTTGGTAACATTGTTGCAAATTTTGAACCAGATTTAAAATAAATGTAAAATAATCTGCATTTTGACCTGATATTGACAATCGATATGAACATTTTTCAAATCTCACTTTACTGACCATTTGTTGAACATTAGTTTAACTGCATATCTAAATGTGTAGTTGAATCTTTCTAACATGAATGTTGTTCAGCATCATGAATGAATGAAGAATAAACACCAACCTCTTTGTTCTTCAGTATCTTCAGTGTGTTTCATTCTGCAGGGTTCTGGATCACTCATGTTCTCACTGTCCTCTTTAATAAACTCAGTCTTTACTGGTTTCAGCTCTTCTTGATGCTCCTTTGATGGGAAAATCCCAGCATTTATTGATGCATTCCAGTGGGAGGAGCTTCACTGATGATGAATCCCAGTGTGGGAGGAGCTGAACTGCCAAAATAAAAATATATCAGTTACGGGGTTTGTTTTATATATATAAATGATAACAGAATATAATGTAACAAAATTATTCCAAATATGTAATAATGTAACAAAATTATTCCAAATATGTATAATGGTAAGGAAAACAGCTCTACGCATGAAGACAAAAATAATTGTACATATCTGTAGTCAACAAATCCCCTCAGTCTGTTGACAGCAATGAAATGAGCTTTAAGTGTCAATTTACAGCAGATCTGAAGACATCAGCATAATAAATGAGGTGAAAACAGCAACTATTGACATGAAATAAAGAGTGTTTTCACCAGTTTCTCTGTTAATATTGATGATCTTCAGACTATCAACACTCATTCAACAAGACATTCACATCATCTCACTTTATTCTGAGTGTTTGCTGTTAGAAACTGATTATTAGAGTCAGGATATATGAGAAAATCCTATAAACTACTTTAATTAAAGACAATACTGTTATTTCTCAAAAGATGACGTGGATAAAAAACAAATAACACAAAAACAAACACTAATGACACATCTTCATCAACTGCTGCTAAATAACTACAGGTGCTGGTCATACAATTAGAATATCATCAAAAAGTTTATTTCATTCAAAAAGTGAAACTTGTATATTATATTCATTCATTACACACAGCCTGATATATTTCAAATGTTTATTTCTTTTAATTTTGATGATTATAACTGACAACTAAGAAAAGTCCCAAATTCAGTATCTCAGAAAATTAGAATATTGTGAAAAGGTTCAATATTGAAGACACCTGGTGCCACACTCTAATCAGCTAATTAACTCAAAACACCTGCAAAGGCCTTTAAATGGTATCTCAGTCTAGTTCTGTAGGCTACACAATCATGGGGAAGACAGCTGACTTGACCGTTGTCCAAAAGACGATCTTACACCCACACCTTACACAAGGAGGGCGAGACATAAAAGTTCACTGCAAAAGAGGCTGGCTGTTCAAAGAGCTCTGTGTCCAAGCACATTAATAGAGAGGCGAAGGGAAGGAAAAGATGTGGTAGAAAAAAGTGTACAAGCAATAGGGATAACCGCACCCTGGAGAGGATTGTGGAACAAAACCCATTCAAAAATGTGGGGGAGATTCACAAAGAGTGGACTGCAGCTGGAGTCAGTGCTTCAAGAACCACTACGCACAGATGTATGCAAGACATGGGTTTCAGCTGTCGCATTCCTTGTGTCAAGCCACTCTTGAACAACAGACAGCACCAGAAGCGGCTAAAGACAAAAGGGACTGGACTGCTGCTGAGTGGTCCAAAGTTATGTTCTCTGATGAAGAGGAAGATGCGATATGCCAGACCCAACAATGCAGAAGAGCTGAAGGCCACTATCAGAGCAACCTGGGCTCTCATAACACCTGAGCAGTGCCACAGACTGATGTACTTCATGCCACTCCGCATTGCTGCAGTAATTCAGGCAAAAGGAGCCCCAACTAAGTATTGAGTGCTGTACATGCTCATACTTTTCATGTTCATACTTTTCAGTTGGTCAAGATTTCTAAAAATCCTTTCTTTGTATTGGTCTTAAGTAATTTTCTAATTTTCTGAGATACTGAATTTGGGATTTTCCTTAGTTGTCAGTTATAATCAAAATCAAAATTAAAAGAAATAAACATTTGAAATATATCAGTCTGTGTGTAATAATGAATGAATATAATATACAAGTTTCACTTTTTGAATGGAATTAGTGAAATAAATCAACTTTTTGATGATATTCTAATTATATGACCAGCACCTGTATGATTTGACGATAACCATGAAACATGGTTTGATTTTATGATAACATTCATTGTAAGAAAGTAATTTAGATCTTTAACATGTAACAGTTTTATGTGCAGAAACTGAAAACTCTCCCCGTCTCAGACTCACAAATCCTGCTGGAAAGATCTCACTTAGAGAAAAACTCGGAGATTTTAGATTTCTACTTAAACTATATGCAATTTTTGTAAAGCTTTCATTCACGGTATGGACATCATTGTCACTTTCTAGAGCATGTTTTTTTATTAATATGGTCATTTATCTAAAACTATTATAAATGTTTTGCTTTTAATTAAGTATGATGTTGTTATTAAACAGTGTTTTGTTTCTGAATGAAATCGGGTGAATCAATGATTTAGTGGTGCACTCATAAAGAGAGCCATTTACTTCATTCCTGAATGAATCAGCCGTTTGAACAAATCAAATGAATGAAGGAGTTGTTGGCAATCTCAGAAGCATAGACCAGGAGACTTTGGGATCTCTTGAAGCAGAAGTTACTCTTTATTGAGAAACACGCTGTGCGTCGCTGTGGTCATCCAAAATCTAACTAAGGCAGTGTACATTGAAGTTTATATACATTCAAGGGGGAGGGATACATAGAGTAGAGGTGGAAAAAAACTAAACAATGCATGCCAATGCAGTGCAGGAAATCAGCCCATTCCCTACATTTCCCAGCCATGATCTAATCAGCATAGTCATTCAAATGCATAGGTGCTAATCCAAACAGTCTGACAGTATTGCCCATACCTTTACATTATCATAGAGACAAAAGCACAGCTGTAACTTGAGCTTGTCATGGCTTATGGTCAGGAAGTGCATGAAGACAAAAGGTTAGTGTCTCAGACACCTGGGCTGACTGCCTTGATCTCCTTTAGAATGTCATTATCTTTACCTCAAAATGTAAAACACAATGTACATAAAGTTTTCAGTTCATATACTATTACATTGGAACTTAGATATAACATAGTACAAATTTGTAATCCCACAATTGTGACACAACTCACACTATTTGTTTTTCATCTGTCAGCGCATGTACTCGCACCATTACATTTCCTACAGCTCACCTGAAAACATTTCATGACTTTAAATTTGTTATGAAAATGGCTGTAAGGCATGCTGAATCATTTGATAATGTCTAAGTAGAAAGCATAGGTCAGCTTTTTAAGTGCCTTTTGTTAGCAGTAGAGTAAAATTGTCTTCCTTAGGATAATTTCTTTTTAAAATAATAGGACACATTCCTAATGTTAACCAAAGACAAATACCTTGTTCGGAAAGGCACAGGTAATGAATAACATTTTACATTTTAGACAGTCATTGTGTTGTTGTCAACATTCTTTTAACATATTGAAGCAAAGATGTATAAATATCTCTTCCATAAGAGTCAGATGGTGCAAGAGGATCAATTGTTGATTTTACAATTTCCATCGCAGCAGCAGTCAGTGGGCACTGAATTTCTGGTACTTGAACTCCTCCAGCTTCATCTACGCTGTCAAATGTCTCCCAGTCTGTTCCAAACAGCTCCAGATTCTTAAATGTATTATAGAAAACTGTTGCATTATACTTTAAGCAACAGTAACAAATAATTTGACAACACAGCAAAAGTATATAGAATTTAATAAAAATTTAAGCTGCAATTCCTCCTCATCCTGGGTTGAATTCTGCATGTGTCCCAAAACCCACAGCTGGTTAGGGGTGAGTCCACCTTCAGACCGTAATGGGTGATTATCCCAGCCTTCAGAAAAAGTATGGAGGTCGCGCTGCAGGCGTGGGATGAATACATAGTGTGTACAGAACACATGAAGAGAATCAGATAAGTCCAACAAACCATCTTCCTCAAGGCTGTGGAGAACATCATAATACAGCTGTGTTACACCAAGCCAGACATCTCGCCACAGACGTTCAATTCTAAAAGGGGAAAACAATTTTTTTTTAAATCAGTTTAGTTGGTCACACTTTACAATAAGTCACATTTGTTAAAAGGGATAGTTCACCCAAAAATAAAAATTGTCACTATTTACACACACTCAAGTTGTTCCATGTGCTGCATAACCAATGAGGTTCATTCTCATTACATTCGGTCATCAAAATCTTACTTGGTTTTCTGAAGATAAAAGTCGTACATGTTTGGAACGACATGAAGGGGAGTAATTAGACAATTTTCATTTTGGAGTGAACTATCCCTTTAATGTATTAAATAACATGAACTAACATTGAGCGATACAGTTAATGTTAGTTTAAAATACAGTCGCTCCTTGTTCATATTAGTCCACCTTACATTGTTAACAAATACAACTTTATATTTTAATGTGTAAGTAAATGTTGAAATGAACAATGATAAATGATTAATAAATGCTAAAGAGATAATTACTTGAATATGAAGAATGAACTAGTATTAACTAATGAAACCCTTAAACCTGTAAGATTTTTTTTATTTTTTTTGTACAGTGGAACATCAAAGGGGATCACTCATGTTCTTTGCAGATTTCAGCTCTTCCTGATGCTTCAGTGCTCTTCTGATGGGAATATTCCTGCATTTATTGGAGAATGGCTGTGGGAGGAGCTTCACTGATGATGTGACTGCTGTCAAAGTCCAGAGAAAATTCACTAAATGAAATGTGTCTGTTTAATGTTTCAAATTACTTTCGTGAAAACAAAATGTTTTAATGTGTCATCATCATTTAGTGTAACAGATATATTTAATGCAAAAAGGAATCAGTTATTTTGACCTGTATTTAATAAAGTATATAAAAGAATAAGAGATCATACTAAATTTCATTATATTTTAAATGATTAAAAACTTCTTGGTGACAAATAGGTGAAAGCTAGTGGTTTGAAGGAAAGTGGCAAAGTATAAAGATTTAAAATGACAAAGAGTATTTTGGGCTTCACTGTGATCCTTCAATACAGTGTTTGATTGTCAGCAAATGATTCTTGTTCTGAATATGCCTGAAATATGTTTTTTTTCATTTGTGCTATATTAACTATATTAACTTTTGTATTTCACACCTAAACTAAATGCATTCAGAATTTATATCGGTCTATCGTAAAGTAACTGATGCTAATTCAGAACTTTATTCTGTTTCTCCATTAAAATATTGACAGATATCTAGAAAAGTAGTAAAGAACTGTAAGAAAAACAGTTAAAAGCATAAAGACAAAAATAATTGTTCATATTTGAGGTCCACAAATCCCCTCAGTCTGTTGGCAGCAATGAAATGAGCTTTAAGTGTCAATTTACAGCAGATCTGAAGACATCAGCATAATAAATGAGGTGAAAACAGGAACTATTGACATGAAATAAAGAGTGTTTTCAGCAGTTTCTCTGTTAATATTGATGATCCTCAGACTATCAACACTCATTCAACAAGACATTAGCAGATCATCTCACTTTACACATTATTGGAGTCCTATAAACTGCTCTACTGAAAGACAATACTGTTATTTCTCACAACATGATGTGGATAAAACACCAATAATACAAAAAAAAAAAAAAAAAAAAAAATAAAAATATATATATATATATATATATATATATATATATATATATATATATATATATATAAACCACTGCTGCTAAATAACTACAATATAATATATATGAACTGAAAGTTTGATTTTCTAATAATAAGTACATTGATTGCAGGAGTGAAATTAGATCAGAAGAGACAATGATCACAAAACCTTTCAAAATAAAGAGCAGCACAAAGTAGGGTTGTCGTCATAATACAGAATCATCTCATTTTTAAGATATCAAAGTAGTGATCTGTATTAATGTCACCACCAATATGGGTAGTCCAAACCAGGCCATGTGTACCAAAACATCTGTGCCACATCCAGCAACACCAGTCAGGAGTCTGACATGCCTTATGTCCCACATCTGGTAAAAAATCAGAAAAGTGCTCTTGTCTGTGGACAGGTGTTCAAAATTCCAGAGGATGTTGTTAACAAAGAGATCCTACCTTCCAATGAGGTTTCAGTGGTCCCTATTAAGGACTTATTGTCCTTTCAAGAAGGGATGGCATTAAAAATAGCCCCCCCCCCCTGCTCTTAACTCTCTGGTCATTTCTTGTCATAGAGACATAAGTAATATATCAACTGAAACTATAGAATGTCTTCTTTTATTTGTGTACACTCAGAGTAAAAACAAAATGTTGTGCTTTTTGCAAAATAAAGAAAACTAACATGATGCGTGATCTCTCGTCTCCCTCTGAACAAAGTTTAATCTGATAGTTCTCAGAAAATGAACTGTAACTTAGTGAATACTAATGACAAAATAAATGACACTTATGTCTAAAGAAACGTTGAAATGTCAGGTTTTAAATCGTGTAAGTCAAATCGAAAAGAAACATTCTGTGTTTATGTAATCTGTATGAAAAGAGACCCGTGTCAGAAGTCCTTGATTCAGCTCATTATCCGCTAATGCGGCCATGCTCATGGAGCGAGCGCTATTCAGTCAATACATGCAGGCATCGTGTTTATCATAAGTGTTTATCTGTTTGTTAAAGCTATGGTTAGAGACCTCTGGAAGACATGCCTTCAGTTCCTGGAATGTCCTGTTCTTCTTTAGATGAATTTGTGGACTAAATGTGCACAGAGCGCCTTTCGGCTGCAAGTATGAATTGAAAACACCAGCGCTCACAGTGATGATAACGAATATTAACCCTTAATCGGCTCTTGGGGTCCAGCTGACCCCACTGACAGTTTCCTTCGTTTTTTAAAAGTTTTCCTTTCATCTCAGGGGCATGAAACTCTGTGACTTTTCCTAAATAATCTATCTAAGCATGCACAAAAAATCTGGGCTTGATTTGGTTGTTCTATAGGTGCATAAAGTCCTTCATGGTCAGATTGACCCCACATTGAAAATTACTTTTTTTTCCATTTCATTTGTCAAAATAAATAAATAAATCCAGTATAAATCTGAAATGTTCTACATGACCATAAACACAAAGTGGAACGAACTTTCATCTCACACACACACACAAACATGTGTGCGACTGCAACAAAGGGCATTTTTATAGAAATTGGCAACAAAAAAATAAAAATAATTGGCCTAAATATGAACAATTTTACAAAATACCGGTGTCTCATATTCCACTAGCTTGCTTTGGGATTTCCCCATATTGGCAGTCTGATTCTGTGGCTTTTCGTGCGTGCCATTAATCTGTTGGACGTCTCCGTACAGATCTGATCTCTTCACCCAAGATCAGCCGGGCGGACGCTCTCAATAGCGCCCTATTCGGGATCGCACTCAACTCAGTCCCCCTTATTTGCCCATGTGATTTCAGTTTTTTTTTTTTTTTTTTTTACCTCCTAAAAAACATCAATTCATGCTGCATTTGCCACAGATTCAAACTCCCCTTATGGTTTATCCCTATCAATTTAATTTTAAATTCAACCAAATTCTATTTTTTTTTTTTTAAATGTTCCCCCTGAATTTTCCAAGTTTGTCTCTTACCAGAAGCACCCGTTGCCATCTCGGGTTCGTTTTCTTTTGATTCCAGTGGTCGTCCTCCTGGACCTACACACAGTGTTGGGGTAGTTACTCAAAAAATTTAATTAGTTACTAGTTACTACTAGTTACTTCTTTAAATTGTAATGAGATTACTTTACTAGTTACTGCATTTGAAAAGTAACTTCACTACTTATTACTTTACTTTTTCTTAATTTACCGTGTAGATACATGGACAAACATCATAACCCTATCATCACTTAACCTTTCTGCATAGAGTTTATTGTATAAATATTGAACCATATGAAAGAACAATATCCCCGTCTGCACAAAGAAATATGCATCACCGTATAATCCAGAAACAACAGGACAAAGAAGGCATTTTAAAATGTTGTCAACACAAGTTTCAAAACACAGGCTTTAGGAAACATGAGAACAAAACTCTTCTTCTGAGAACAAAACCAGCTTTTTATTAAATTCATGGCAACAACAAAAAAAGAAGTGGTCAATTAAAAATATAAAAATAAAGGTCACTTTATCCTATAAAAAACAACAATCTTAATTTAAAATGCACTTAAGCCATAAAAGGAAATAGAAAATGAAATTAATTAATTAAACAGAAAATTCAAGTCATCCCAAAAACCCTGACCCCGTTTTCCCCTTAGCTCGCTCTCCTCTGCCACCTGGAGATGTGGCTTCTAGAGGCGGTAACATACCAAGTCACAAACTCTTGAACCTATTAAGGAATTATTGTTTGTTGCAATTATCACAATGCACAAAACAGAAAGTGCAACAAAAGTGCAACAGTGAAAACAGAAAGTGCAACAAAAAGTTTATCTCATAAACTTTATCCCATTCAATTCATTTTTCTCTCTATTCTTCAAAATAACGATTGTATCGCATAAGTAAAAGTCTTTCAAATCTTTTATCTGACAGCCTGTTCCTCCTTGGGGTCAGAATAATACTGCCCAGGCTGAAAAGCCTTTCGACTGGTGCACTTGACGGTATTGGAGTGTTGTACTGCTTTGCAATTTCCTTAATCCTGGGGAACCTGGAGAGAACCTCCAAGTCAGATCCAGGCATTTTTAGGTACTCCATGACTTCAGTCTCTGCGGTGTAGGAAAACTCCTCTTCAAATTCAAAAAAGTCATTGTGACTGGAGGTGGCAGGGCTCTGAATTGCTGGTCTCATCAGTGGCTCTTCAGGAATCCGGGCACGACATTCAGAAATTAGCATGTTTTTAACAGCATCTCTTCTCTCTCATCTTTGAGCCAGCGGACCTTTAATTTGGGCATTGTGGCAGCAGCCATCAGAGCATCCTTGCTGTCTAAGACGGATGCAAATCTGTCTTTGATTGCCTGTGATATGAAATAGTAGGCTACATTAGACAAACATATATAGTTCAATTAACAGCCTCTTAAATTTGGGCTACAGAACATCAGCTATATTAAACTGCAGGCCTATAGCCTACACTGCAAGCTATTATTTAAGGCAGCACTGATAAAAATGATTTTGTGGTGAAGTAAATACTACAGAAAAAACAATGTAATTTACATGAAAAAGTTAGTTCAGGCAAGAATAAAAAAAACTAAGTAAATTCTTCATTCAGTGTTATATTATTTGAGTGAAATGAACTAAATAGATAATCAACATTTTCCTAGCCAAGTTAAAATTACTTATTTTCTTTGTTACTTTCATTTAACTTAGTTAAGAGTTTACTTAATTCCATATGTGAAATTTACTTAAAACATATGTGCAAAAACTTGCCAAGTAAAAATTGATTTCTTTTCATTCATTTTATTATTCAATATGTGTTTACCTGTACAATAGCACCAGGCATGCCAGCTGTCATCTGGGAAAGGCCATCCTTCAATGCAAGCAACTTTGACATGAGAATCTCTAAGGTTGGCAGCAGGATGCCGTAGTAGCAATAATTTTCTCCTTGTAGTATATCTAATGCAGCAGCAAGAGGACTTAACACTGCACAATATTCCTTCAGGAACTGATACTCTCGCTCAGTGATGCTCTTTACGCTCAGTCTAGAAAAAATGGTGTTTAAATCTCTGATTGGGATTTCTGTGATAAGAGACAAGGCGTCATGAGTTGAGTTCCAGCATGTAGCAGTGGGTATGATGAGCTTTCTTTTTAGCACATCCTCAACCTGGTCTGCAGCCACAGTAGAGCGACTAGTTTTTGTCCAGAGAGCTGCACACTTGGCAAGAGCACTTCTGTAAACTGCTTTACAGTCATTGTTACTGGTCAGCCATTTCTCCAGGTCATTTTTTTGCGATCAGGTTTAGTGTATGAGATGCACAGCGCAGATGAGGCGGCAGTGAAAATGTCTCATTTGATTGAGTGCTTCGGCAACATCAGTAAAAGTGACCTCCTCCCCCTCCTCATCAGATGACTCAGAGTCAGACTCATCATCAGGATGGGATTCAAACATTCTAAATGCTTTTACAAAATTGCTGCCATTATCAGTGACACATGCTGTTACTTTATGTGATAGCCCAAAGGATGAATGAACCTGTTCTATTTCGCTTGCTATAACATCGTAAGTGTCTCTTCCTCTCACTCTCTTGCAGGCAAGAGCAGCCTTCTCGCGTTTAAAACTAATGCTGTCTATCCAGTGCACCGTCATTCCTAAATAACTTTTGTTGTTGGCGGACCAAATGTCCGCGGTGGTACACACATGATCCAGGGACTCGAACGTTCTTTTAACCTCTTCCACTCTGCCGGCCCGTGGGCGGGCCGAAACGACGTCATAGTATTTTCACTTATTTTGTTTTAAGATTTCTGCAGATACTACCAACCCATATATGGTACCATTTGAAAGCTTAGAATCTAATCTTTACAAAGAATATAATGACTTCTGTGTTTATGTTACACAAATTAGTAAGATAAAGCTTAAATATACAATCATGCCAAAAACGCCCCTCCCCTTGACTACGATGAGGAAATATAAATATGAATATGAATTTTTCGCATATTTCATAAAACAGACATGTCATATATCAGAAGAAAGCTCTCATTCTCAGGAATTCGGCTATATAGTTTATTTTATTGTTTTCACAACATCATTTGAACGATCTTCAAAAGAATTGCGCAATAAATTTGATAAATGTGGAAAAAACAAACACAAACGTCACATTTCTACCCCTTTCAATGCTTCTCTAAGATAAAATCAGCCACAAACTCTATATCATCTTTTACCTTATGAAGTTTTCTTTCAAATGAGCCTACTTTCACTCTTCTGTTGTCCGAAACACAAAATGGAGACGAATGAAGAAACACGCGATCTTCACACCATCATCCAAACGGTCTGGCTTCCTTCAGTGATGACGATGATATACATATCAGGCATGTGTATAAAGCTGAGGATCCTATTTGTCCAGGGACATGTCAATCAAGCTTCTAGTCCAATCAGATGGCGAGATATTCAACAAATCATTGAGGCAGACAGGCGGGATCACACCACAGCTTTACACACACACGCGCGCTTCAGTTCCACGTGGTGGGCGTGTGATCGCGTTGCGAGTGATGAGAGGAGCTGTTTGATGGAAGATTTGCATGTGTTTTCATAGTTTGTGTATTGTTTTGACTTCTAAAATGGCATATGGAGAGGGAAAAGCACCAATGGCACCGATATAAACGTTTATTGAAAGTGATGAGGCATTGACCAGTGACGCCGTGTTATGATTCGGCGAAAATGACAGCTCTTTTCTCGAGGGAGACGAGAGGACCCTGCGCTTGACTGGTAAGCTCATATATTCCTGCATTTACAATGCTAATGCTTATTTAATGATAAAATTATTATTTTGAAATGGGAAAGCACAGCAACTAAGCCAATAAACTGTTACATTTGACAAAACATTTGACGAAACTGCGTATAAGTATGCATACTCATACATATTAGTATACAAGCATGCAGACTTCAATAAAATCGTCATTTGAGTAAATCTACATTTTGAAATCGTAAAATACATATTATTATATTGTAAAAAACTAACTAACAACTTTTATTTTTTGTTTCAGATGCTGCATGAGATCCTGGACCACCGCAACAGATGGTCCTCAGCTTCACATCTTCAAGACAGGCCAGAGGAAGGTGATGCTCTCAACACAAGGGACAAAATATTATAGTGATGCACAGAATGATATAAATGTGGAGGATGTAGATCATGTTTTACATTGTTAAAGACCACATACATTTTATTTTATATGTTATACTGTCTTGTGTCACCTGAAAGGAGAATAAAAAGTGTAAAACGCTAAACAAAATCTCATTCTTTTATGCTTTTTAGCATAGTACTTGTTTTGCATCTCGGAGACAAAGATGAAAATGAAGAAAATCAATAAATAATAAAATAAAGTGCTATACCATATAATAAAAATAGGATTTTTGGGGTAATGCAGTCTGTAAAACCTGTTTTTGCAAAGGACAATCCAAAGAACACTTGCATATGCTAAAATATCATTTTGCCTCCCTTCAGTTACATTTCAATAACTTCTGTTTAGAAGATGATAGATTAAAAATATTTTTTTCTAGTACAAGCTGTCACCTAGTGGAATCAAAGAAAACAATCAGCAAGTCCCTAGAGCAATCAGAACCTGATTTACAGATTTTCAAAAACAGGATTTTAAACAAAAAAAACAAAAATCGCCTATTTTTTAAGTGCTTATTACAGTATTTTAAATGCATAGAATGTTATTTCTGAAGTATTACAGTCTGATTTTGTTATTTTGAGGGGTTTTCTTTACAATGACACCAATATTTTACATTTCTCTCACTGTATGTGTGAAGAGTGAACATTTAAACTTTGGTATGTCAAATTCAGGTGGAAATCTAAAATACGCCTCAGAGTGGAAGAGGTTTTAAGCTTCGATTCCATGTCGGAATAACACTTATCCATGTATTGTGAAAATGTTTTCCTGTCGGACGTTGGCTTGCGAGTCATGGGTATTTTATCTAGTATTTTTCTAAACCTGGGCGATTCAATGGTCGACAGGGGAAGCATGTCTTCTACAATGAACCCTGCAACTAGCCTGTTCATTTCGTTTTGTGTTACCTGCTGCGCTCCAAGACTTGAGAAAAGCTTAGCTTGTTTAGGCGGGGTCGGCTGATAATGAGCGACTTCAAATGACTGGTGAGCAGGATCTTTCGCCACAAGTTTTGTATTGCCATGCTGGGCTGACAAATGCTTAGATAGGTTGCTCATCGAGTTGGCAGCAGTTGAAAGACACTTGTCACCTGGGCATAGTGTGCATTTCACACGAATATTTTTGTCCTTTTGAGCAATAAACTTAAAGTAATGTGAATATCGCCAGTGGCCGAAACCCCCTGTCTCCGTCTCCATCTCAATTTCCCGCTCCTTTTCTCACCAGCAGCAACGTCAAATCGATTTCTATGGCAACGGCACACATACAGGCACACGCATGCATGCACCACTTAAACAGACAGAACATTACACACAGGCAAACACGGCTTGGGTAACGCAGGAAAGCGCGTTCCTATAGTCTAGTAAAGTAGTGTAGTTACCAATTTTATTAGTGTAATACGTTACTTTACTTCGTTACCCAAAAAAGTAATATCGTTACTGTAATCCGTTACTTTGTAACTCGTTACCCCCAACACTGCCTACACAGCACCGGTCCCTTGTCCCTGAATCTAAATGGGGTTTCCAGGTCTCCAGGTCCAGAAGGTCCGTCCAAGGAATCCCACTTCTGACACCAAAATTGTTGTGGCAAAAATTAATTAGTTGAAATCACAAATAAGAGACAAACCTTATGAAAATTCACTTTATAAAGATTTTAATTTCTTGCAAGAAAGAGTCCACAGTTGACACAACCATACAATGTCTGCCCCGAGTTTGAACTAAGGACACAAAATAACCCACAAACATTTATACCCCAGAGGTTTGAGCAACTCTCCCCAGTACTTTTCCATACAGGATGAAGGTAACAAACACACACACAAATGGCCTCCCCTTTTGTCTTAGAACTTATTTAAATTATCTGACACCCTTGGTTTGGGAAAGCTCTCAGTTTGGGTGTCCCATCGTTACTCCCTGGGTTTCAACAGACGCTGTGTCTGTTGAGCTCAGAGAGGTGTTTTGCATAGCTGAAACAGATATTGACTTCAGTGTGAACTCAAACATAAATCTTTTTGTGTGATTAAATTTTTCCCCAACAGCCGTTTTCAAGTGAGACCGAGGACCAGCGCCCTGACACGACCACAACGCAGCCCTGAAGTATCAGCAGAGATTGAGTCAACTAGATCATCCATTGTGAAGGCCTCATCGACACGACAGCCAGTAGCACAGTTCCTCAACAGACCGTCCATACTGGCGTGATAAATACAATCCTCAACTGGATGGAACTGGATTAAATACTTTAAATGTTGCGATCCTATCGGACTTATGATAGTTACCTGAATCGTAACCAAGCACTGTTCGCCAGAGGAGAACTGGCCCCCCCGACTAAGCCTGGTTTCTCCCAAGGTTTTTTTCTCAATTTTACCACACCTGTTTGTCACCTGATGGACTTTGGGTTCCTTGCCGCTGTCGCCTTTGGCTTGCTTAGTTGGGGACACTTGACATTTCATATTCTGGCCACTCCAGTTATCTCTGTATGTATACAGAGATATACGTATGTATACAGAGATGGCAATATTCAAAAGACAGCTGAAAACCCATCTCTTTCGTGAGCACTTAACCTCATCTTAAAAAAAAAAAAAAAACTTCTTATTCCTATCCTTTCACTTCCTCTAATCCCTCTCTATTGTAGTTTAGCATAATCTGAGCACTGCCTATAACTTGTATTATGAGCACTTCTTGTCTATTTGCCTCGTCATGACGACTCGCTTGTTGTATTCCTCACTTGTAAGTCGCTTTGGATAAAAGCGTCTGCCACATGAATAAATGTAAATTTATTGAAATTTATGCAAATGTATATTTTAGGGAACACAGTCAATGATTATCTTCACTATATTTACAACCAAACAAACTATAAAACACCGGAATGGTATAAACCAGAACTATAAAACTTCCTCTTTTAATTTACATTTTAAAAATAATAAACATATGTGGTTCAGGCAATATGTGCATATAGTTTGCAATCATAAAACTCAACTCTGTCTCATTTTGTTAAATGTCAGTTTTAATGATCAATAACAGCCATTATAAAAATCTAAGCAAAAGGTACATTTACATTTACAGTTTTAAGAAGCTACAATAAAAACTAAAGCAAACAGTTCAGTCAAACGTTCAAAGTCAGCGCTCTAATAGACTACAACAGTAAAGTTAAATAGCCTAAATATATAAATTTATGAAACTTTACTTTACCCTCAGCTAAAACGATTTTCCAGGGAACAAATTATAGATTAATGAGACCAAAGATTGCCTGTTACAAAAGATGAATTATATTTCATGTTTAACCACTACAGAGTCATCAGAGTCAGCGGCAAACATTGGAAGGACTAGCCGAGGTAAGGCTGCTCTCGGCAGGGTACATGAGCGCTGAACGGTTATATGTCATTTCCCATGTTCTGCTCCATCTTGCGCACAGTTGAGTGTGCAAACCTTTCAAAGATAATTCTTTGCCTGTGAGCGCAGAAAGACAGCGCCCCATCAAGCCTCGGGTATACTTCACTTTCTGCACCTGGACGTGTCTCGTGTGCATTTTTTTGTTCAGCACTTCATTTCACACTGTGGAGATGTGGTTTCTCCACTGCATGGATCTTCATGTGTATCTTCAGGTGACTTTTAATAGTGAAACTCTTTCCACACTGATCACACATCTGCTGTGGATCCTCTCATGTGTTTTCAGATTTGATGACACACTGAATCTCTTGTCACACTGTGAACACTTGTGGGGTTTTTCTTCAGTGTGGATCATCTGGTGTGTTTTCAGAGATGATGACTTATTGAATCTTTTGTCACAGTGTGAACACTTGTAAGGTTTTTCTCCAGTGTGGATCCTCTCATGTGTTTTCAGATGTGCTAACTGACTGAATCTCTTGTCACAGTGTGAACACTTGAAAGGTTTTTCTCCAGTGTGGATCCTCTCATGTGTTTTCAGATGTGCTAACTGACTGAATCTCTTGTCACAGTGTGAACACTTGTAAGGTTTTTCTCCAGTATGAATTCTCTGGTGCTGTTTTAAAGTTTTTTCTGTAGTAAAAGTCTTCTCACACTCAAAGCACATGTACTCTCTCACACCAGTATGAATTTTCTCATGTTCTTTTAAACTACACAGCAATGAAAAACTCTTTCCACACACAGAACATGAATGTGGCTTCTCCTTTGTATGAACTGTCAGGTGTCTCTTCAGGTCTGATGACCCTAGAAATGTTTTGTCACATTGATCACATGTGAGCGGTCTCTCTCCAGTGTGAACTTTCATGTGTTCCTTTAGATGTCCTTTTCGTGTGAAACTCTTCCCACATTGATCACATGTGAAAGGCTTCTCTCCAGTGTGGATCCTCATGTGTTCTTTAAGGTATGATGATTGACTGTAGCTCTTTCCACACTGATCACATGTGAACGGCTTCTCTCCAGTGTGAACTCTCTTGTGAACCTCAAGATATTGTTTGGTTGTGAATCTCTTTCCACATTGATTACAAGTGAACGGCTTCTCTCCTGTATGAACTCTCATGTGAATCTCAAGATGTTGTTTGGTTGATAAACTCTTTCCACACTGAGTGCAGGTTGTAGATTTCTTGTCTCTTCTTTTCTTTAAAAATGTCTTTTTAGTCTTTGAGTGACTCAAAGGTTTTTCTCCAGGTTTGTCATGATGATCCTCCTCCACTTCACTCAGTTCTTCACTCTCCTCCTTCACTTCCATCAGCTCTGAAATGAAAGAGAAAAGGTCATTTCATTTTCACTTAATCAAAATAAAGAGAGAAATATGAAGTTAAAGGTGATAAAATTGAGACTTGTTGTGATAGACAACTGCTACAAACATTACGATCATTCTGAAGCATTTGCATAAATCACTTGCATATGTCCCTGAAACTTTAACATTAATCTTCCAATCGTAAAGGACCAGCTGTCGTTCCAACGACAGAATCCAGTGGTCTGGTGAAGGTATAATGTGTGTACGTCTTTTCAGCGCTCCTGTGAAGTTCACTTAATTTTAGAATTTAGTCTCAATTTTACTTTAGCTGCTCGTTTAATCTGACTCCAATTTCAAATGTTTTTACATCAAGATTTACTGAATTCAGACAATCAGCACTGAATGGACGTCTTCTGGCTACAGAATTTCCCAAATAGCTGCTCTGCCACCTCCCCTTAAATAATTCTTAATCATTTATAAATGATATTAAGAAAATACAGAAAACATTGCTCAGAAATATTTTCAATCAATGACAAAATGATCTAATGTGATATTAACAACCTGTCACGGAGACGAACTCCGTGATTCCCTCCTCTGGCCATCGGAGGGAACCATCACCCGAATATTAGCACACACACTCACCCACACTACATTTCCCATAAGCCCGTACCTTGGACTGATTACACCTGCAGCTGAATCACATTACCCGGACTATAAAGGACTGCCATATCCACCTGTCAGACGCGAAGTCTTGTTTTGCCGTGGTGAACAATTCCGAGCGTTATTTCCTGTTTGATTACTTGTTGCTGTCTGCCTGTATACCAGTCTACGATCCATTGCCGCCCACCTCTGACGTCTGCCTGTTTTCCCGTTTCTGTGAGTGTTATCTGCCAGCCCTGACTTACTGCCTGTCTGACCACGATTCTGCCTGTTCCTTACATACCAGTTTGCTCCTGTCTGACCCTGCCTGTATTACTACGATTCTTCTAATAAAGCATGCAAATGGATCAATGCCCGAGTGATGATTCGTTACACAACCATATTTTGACATCAACTTTTAGGTTGATATTTAATTAATTTTCCTAAAACTGTGTAATTAAGGGCCGTTCACACTAGACTTCTCCTTCCTTTCATACACATGTGAATGTGGGACTCCAGAAACACAAGATCAAGTGAAGTTTGCAGTAAAGTAGAATAGATTGTATATTTTCAAATTTTGGAGTGATTATTATTTGTTATTTATGTCTTAAAAAAAATGTATAACGTCATATCTTGACTGTTGCCGTGTCTGTAGAAAGTTCACATGCTCAAAGTCTAGACTGACTGATCTTTAAATGTGTTATTATCAGTGTCCTATATGATTCACTCAACCCTGTTACTTCTGACATGTTTTTCCTCCTTTTAAAAACACCCAGGAAGTGACATCATCTGGGCTCTTTCTACAGCATGATGGGAGGACAAGAAAATAATCTCAATCCATTGTCTCAGTTTTTACACAAATGAATGACTGCATTCATCAACCCTGTTATCAAAGTTACTGTAAGAAGAGATTTTGCTCAAGTTACACTCACAACCCTGTCAGCCATTCTGGAAAGTTGAACAATGTTGTAAACTATATTGAAAATGGCTAAATTCTGGTAACACTCCTGCAAATTGTGAAACAAATGAAATAAATGTAAAATATGTAAATATTTAGTTTGATCTGATGTTGACAATCAATATGAACGTTTCTCAAACTTCCTTTACCTGTTAGAAAAGAACATTGTTTAATTTCATATTTCTACTGTTTCTCTAAATGTGCAGAAGTGCTTGAATCTTTCTGACATGAATGTTGTTCAGCATCATGAATAAATGAAGAATAAACACCAACCTCTTTGTTCTTCAGTATCTTCAGTGTGTTTCATTCTGCAGGGTTCTGGATCACTCATGTTCTTTGCAGTTTTCAGCTCTTCCTGAAGCTTCAGTGCTCATCTGATGGGAATATTCCAGCATTTATTGATCAACTGCATTGGGAGGAGCTTCACTGATGATGTGACTGCTGTGGGAGGAGCTTCATTAAGTGAATTGCAGTGGGCGGGGCTTTGTTGACTGAACTGCAGATTGATTGGAGGAGCTGATCTGCCCAAATCAAAAATAAATCAGTTACTGTGTTTGTTTTTATAGGGTTAAAGTCCAGATATCAAACTGTAGTGTCTGCATCAAATTAAATGGACAAAAGTGATTTTAAATAGAAAACCCACTAAATGAAATGTGTCTGTTTAATGTTTCAAATTACTTTCGTGAAAACAAAATGTTTTAATGTCCCATCATCATTTAGTGTAACAGATATATTTAATGCAAAAAGGAATCAGTTATTTTGACCTGTATTTAATAAAGTATATAAAAGAATAAGAGATCATACTATATTTCATTATATTTTAAATGATTAAAATCTTCTTGGTGACAAATAGGTGAAAGCTAGTGGTTTGAAGGAAAGTGGCAAAGTATAAAGATTTAAAATGACAATTAAAGAGTATTTTGGGCTTCACTGTGATCCTTCAATACAGTGTTTGATTGTCAGCAAATTATTCTCGTTCTGAATATGCCTGAAATATGTTTTTTTTCTTTTGTGCTATATTAACTTTATTAACTTTTGTATTTCACACCTAAACTAAATGCATTCAGAATTTATATCAGTCTATCGTAAAGTAACTGATGCTAATTCAGAACTTTATTCTGTTTCTCCATTAAAATATTGACAGATATCTAGAAAAGTAGTAAAGAACTGTAAGAAAAACAGTTAAAAGCACAAAGACAAAAATAATTGTTCATATTAGAGGTCCACAAATCCCCTGAGTCTGTTGACAGCAATGAAATGAGCTTTAAGTGTCAATTTACAGCAGATCTGAAGACATCAGCATAATAAATGAGGTGAAAACAGGAACTATTGACATGAAATAAAGAGTGTTTTCAGCAGTTTCTCTGTTCATATTGATGATCCTCAGACTATCAACACTCATTCAACAAGACATTCAGACCATTAGCAGATCATCTCACTTTATTCTGAGTGTTTGCTGATAGAAACATTATTGGAGTCCTATAAACTGCACTACTGAAAGACAATACTGTTATTTCTCACAACATGATGTGGATAAAACACCAATAATACAAAAACAAACACTAATGACACTCATCTTCATCAGCCACTGCTGCTAAACAACTACAGTAATATAGTATATATGAACTGAAAGTTTGATTTTCTAATAATAAGTACATTGATTGCAGTAGTGAAATTAGATCAGAAGAGACAATGATCACAAAACCATTAAAAATAAAGAGCAGCACAAAGTTGTTACAGTCTGTCTAGTTTCTGTTTCAGTTCATGGACTCAGTTTGTTTTCATTGATCACATGTTCTGTTTCCCGCCATCATCATTAGTTAGTTTGCATCACCTGTGTCCCATTAATTAACCCTGTTATGTTTGCTATTTAGTTCCTCCTGTTCACTCAGTCTTTGTCTGTTCACCATTTGACTATGTTGTGTTGCACCTCTCTGCCTGTGGATTATTGTATTAAACTGATATTATTCTCCTCATCTGTGTTACCTTCCTGCAACCAGCCGTAACAAAAGTAGGGTTGTTGTCATGATACAGAATAATCTCATATTTAAGATATCAAAGCAGTGATCTGTATTAAATCCAGTATAATCACCAGTATAGGCTACATGTAGATTAGAGAGGATGAATTAAAGTGTGAACTCAATGTAAATGAGGTGTGTGTGTGTGCGCGCTATTGGAGATGCTGTTATGCGTCCCTCGATCATTTATCTTCTACACTTAATGCAGTTCAGCATCTGAGGAAGCCTTTTACTCCACAGACTCCCATTCTGGTTCATATTTCTGAAAACTTTTATCTTTTTCTTTCACAAGCTGGACTAATAACAGCTGCCATCATGAGCTACTCTCTGTAAAGTTAAACTTCCCGCCACTGTCAGCATCCAGTCTGGATGATCATGTGATGTATCAACAACCAATGACAGAGAGCTTTACTTAAACTGAGTCTCAAGACAGAAGAAGCACAAGAGAGTCTGCTCCATCATTGCTGAAGATCTTCATCTGCGGCGGGTGAGAACTTTATGATTGAGGCAGATCTGACTATCCTGACCCTACCTGAATAATCACAGGGTTAAAGCTGAATGATAAAAGACACACCGACTGACAATATATAAGACCTATGATGTTTGCATATTTTTGTAATTTTCAATTTGTACCTGTTATCTGGGGAATAATATGAGCTTTGTTCATGAACTTTGACATCATAAATGTAAACTCTCCAGGAGTGTTTTAACGTTTCATATCAGGCCTCCTCTGATCACACTCCATCACTGTGAGAAAAGAAGAAACTAATGTTAAATATTTTTATTTGAACAGACCAAACTATAATGTATCAGAATACATCATGTATCAGATTAATTAATCTAATTATTAGCATTTCAAATTTGGCTGAGAAATTAGCCCCAGAAGATCATCTAAGAGACAAAAAGTAGCTTTAAATATTTGATTTGGTTCAACATGTGGGTGAGTAAATGATAATTATTAATTATTAATATGGAAATACGATTTATTTAAGTGATCCGCTTGTAAAGTCATGACATAAGGAACGCTGTTTCCGGGTCCAAGCCTCGACTCATTTCACTTGAGAATGCCATCGACGGACGTTAATGAGCGCTATTTATTCATATTAAACATCAATCATTTCAAAAAGTTAAACATTTTAAATACTTACAGTCTACACAACAGTCTCCGTGCTCACAGCATCACATATATTAATATTTTAATGATTTATAAAAGATGAATCACTGTCTGGCCATCTGGAATTTTGGTATGGAGATAAAGGTTATGATTATATTTTTTTGTAGTATTACACCACATTGTGTGTGTGTATATTAAGCACCATTTGTTGTTTTCTTGTGGTATGAGATAGAGCGTTAGGACCCGGAAGTGCTGCCGCGTGACGCCAGACTTAACAACCGAATACTCATTCATTCAGGAATGAAGTAAATGACTCTCTTTATGAGTGCACATTTGAATAATTGATTCACCCGATTGATTCGCTCAAAACGCAGATTCATTCGGAAACAAAACAAAACACTGTTTAATAACAAAATCATACTAAATTAAAAGCAAAACATTTATAATAGTTTTAGATGAATTACCATATTAATAAAAAACATGTTCCAGAAAGTGACAAAGTAGTTCCTTATACAATGATGTCCATACAGTGAATGAAAGCTTTACAAAAATTGCAAATAGTTTAAGTAGAAATCTAAAATCTCAGAGTTTTTCTCAAAGCGAGATCTTTCAAGCAGGATTTGTGAGTCTGAGACAGGGAGAGTTTTTAGTTTCTGCACATAAAACTGTTACATGTTAAATCTCTAATTACTTTATTACAATGAATCTTATCATAAAATCAAACCATGTTTCATAGTTATAGTTAATTCATAGTTATTTATCAGCAGTGGTTGAGGAAGATGAGTGTCATTAGTGTTTGTTTTTGTGTTATTGGTGTTTTATCCACGTCATGTTGTGAGAAATAACAGTGTTGTCTTTCAGTAGAGCAGTTTATAGGATTTCCTCATACATTGTGACTCCAATAATAAGTTTCTAACAGCAAACACTCAGAATAAAGTGAGATGATGTGAATGTCTTGTTGAATGAGTGTTGATAGTCTGAGGATCATCAATATTAACAGAGAAACTGCTGAAAACACTCTTTATTTCATGTCAATAGTTCCTGTTTTCACCTCATTTATTATGCTGATGTCTTCAGATTGACACTTAAAGCTCATTTCATTGCTGTAAATAGACTGAGGGGATTTGATGACTACAAATATCTACATTTATTTCTGTCTTTGTTTTCCTTACCATTTATAATATTTGGAATCATTTCGTTACATTATATTGTTATCATTTAATATAAAAACAAACCCTGTAACTGATATATATTTTTTATTTTGGCAGATCAGCTCCTCCCACACTGGGATTAATCATCAGTGAAGCTCCTCCGACATCAGTCACATCATCAGTGAAGCTCCTCCCACGTCAATTCTCCAATTAATGCTGGCATGTTCCCATTAAAGGAGCATCAGAAAGAGCTGAAACCAGTAAAGACTGAATTTATTAAAGAGGACAGTGAGATCCAGAACCCTGCAGAATGAAACACACTGAAGATACTGAAGAACAAAGAGGTTGGTGTTTATTCTTCATTCAACATTCATGTTGGAAAGATTCAGCTACACATTTAGATATGCAGTTAATCTAATATTCAACAAATGGTCAGTAAAGTGAGATTTGAAAAATGTTCATATTAATTGTCAACATCAGGTCAAAATACATATTTTTATATCTGGTTTAAAATTTCCAACAATGTAACCAAAATTTTAGACATGTTTAAAAAAAAATATCAGTAATATCAGTAAACACCAAACTGAATCAAGTAAATTCACTTTCCAGAATGGCTGACAGGGTTGTAAGCTTGACTTAAGCAAAAACTGATTTATAGTTATTGATAAAGTTGTATTTTTCATAAAATGTAGAAGTTATTCATAGTTATATAGATTATTCTTCTTGCAGTAACTTTGGTAACAGGGTTGATGAATGTGATCAACACTGTACAGTTTGTGTAAAAATGAGACGATAGATTGAGATTATTTTCTTGTCCTCCCATCATGCTGTAGAAAGAGCCCAGATGATGTCACTTCCTGGGCGTCACACTTTTAAGATGAGGAAAATTCATAACAGGGTTGAGGGTCGAAATTCACTTGAGTTTGTTTTCAGTGTCCCACATTCACATGTGTGGAAGAAAAAGTGACTAACTCTTAATAATTAAACAGTTTTAGTACAATAAATATCTTAAATAAATATCTAAAATCTTAAATAAATAAATATCTTAATTAAATATCTTAAATCTAAAAGTTGGTGTTAAAATATGACAATAATTGTGTCATTCATCAACATCTTTAATAGTTCTCACTACAGAAACATGGTGAATTGTCTATAATGTTTTAAATATAATAATTGTTTCAGGGACATATAATAAATATATAAAAAGGCATCAAAGTGATCAGAATATTTCATAGCAGTCGTTTATTTCAGTACATGAAGGTTCACTTTTATGTTCTTTCACTTCATAATCCTCATTTTGAATCACTTTAATATTCTGAAAATGAACTATTTTTGTAATTTCAGAGCTGATGGAAGTGAAGGAGGAGAGTGAAGAACTGAGTGAAGTGGAGGAGGAACATCATGTCAAACCTGGAGAAAAACCTTTGAGTCGCTTAAAGACTAAAAAGACATTTTTAAAGAAAAGAAGAGCCAAGAAATCTACAACCTGCACTCAGTGTGGAAAGAGTTTCTCAACCAAACAATATCTTGAGATTCACATGAGAGTTCATACAGGAGAGAAGCCGTTCACTTGTGATCAGTGTGGGAAGAGTTTCTCACAAAAAGGACATCTTAAGAGGCACATGAAAGTTCATACAGGAGAAAAGCCACACACATGTGATCAATGCGGGAACAGCTACAGTCAATCATCAAGTCTTAAAGCACACATGAGAAGCCGTTCACATGTGATCAATGTGGGAAGAGTTTCACATCAAAACAACATCTTGAGATTCACAGTGCAGTTCATACCGGAGAGAATCCGTTTGCATGTAATGAATGCGGCAAAACATTTCTCTGGGCATCAAACCTGAAGAGACACCTGACAGTTCATACAAAGGAGAAGCCATATTCATGTTCTCTGTGTGTGGAAAGAGTTTTTCACAATTGTGTAGTTTACAAGAACATGAGAAAATACATACTGGTGTGAGAGAGTACATGTGCTTTGAGTGTGAGAAGACTTTTACTACAGCAAGATGTTTAATACAGCACCAGAGAATTCACACTGGAGAAAAACCTTTCAAGTGTTCACACTGTGACAAGAGATTCAGTGATTCATCATCTCTGAAAACACACGAGAGGATTCACACTGGAGAGAAACCTTACAAGTGTTCACAGTGTGACAAGAGATTCAGTTGTTCATCAAATCTGAAAACACATGAGAGGATCCACAGCAGAGAGAAGCCGCACACGTGTGATCAGTGTGGAAAGAGTTTCTCTTCTAAAAATCAACTGAAGATACACATGAAGATCCATGCAGTGGAAAAACCACATCACTGCAGATTGAAATCACGATAAGTAGTTCATCTTATGTGATGAGGAACAAAGTAGTTTCCTTACAGCCACAATAAGCAGCAGGACCGTTTGGTGGTTGCTTAGTGTCTGCTTGGAAAATCTGAATCTTCTCCTGAAACTACAACAGAATGATCAAATCACTGTTAAAACAGACTGTATGGATTCTTCCCTTAAGGTCAATTTGACAAACTAGTGACTTACACTTAGTGAACAAACTGCTGTTTCTATTATTGTCATTTACAACATAACAATAAAACAACCTACAACTGACTATTAACTTGTTGTTGCTCCTCTTCATTCATTCCATGATAAATCTCCCACCATTTCCCATCATCATTACTTCGATCTTCTGTAGTAGTTCTTGTACCTGAATGTCTGATTTACTCTTGATATTGAAACAGTAAAATTGTCCTCCACATTCAGTCAACATCACAATCTTTCAGTTTAAGATGTTCATCAATGCCTGTTCCAGATCCTCCAGTTCATCTCCATGCGTGAACAGAATCAGGATGTACTTCTGAACTTCAGTAGTAAAGGTAAGCAAAAAACAGGCCATCATGGTAAGAAAATTAGACAGTTTTCAGAAAATATTTACAATATTTCAAACCATGCCTTGACAAGTGCTCCATTCTGACAGTTCACAGAATTATGTGGCAAGTCAAAAACATCTACGATAAGACACAATCTATTAGGCAATCATAGTAAGAAAATTTGACAGTTTCCAGACTATATTTACAATTCAATGTGCCAAATAATAAAGACACAGACAAGAATGACACTGTGTAGACTCACTGGGCCCATGCCTTGACAAATGGTCCTTTCTGATTAAGTTAATGAGAAGACATGACACTGCAAACAGTTGATTAATGCTACCAGAAATGGACAAGGGGATGACTGCGTCAAACAACTTGTGTTCCTTCACCCGCCGGATAAGGCGTTTAACACACACCCTGAGCCTGGCAACAGACTGAGTGTGTCTCACCTCTCCAGTATACAGGTGCTGGTCATATAATTAGAATATCGTGAAAAAGTTCATTTTTTTATTGTAAATTATTTTTAAAAATGAAACTTTCATATATTCTAGATTCCCTACATGTAAAGTAAAACATTTAAAAAAAAAAAATTATTTATTTTTTTATTTTGATGAGAGCGTACAGCTAATGAAAATCCAAAATCCACTATCTCAAAATATTAGAATATTTCCTAAGATCAATCAAAAAATGGATTTTCAAAACAGAAAAGTTCAAGTTCTTTAAAGTATGTTCATTTGTACACTCAATACTTGGTCGGCAGCACATATTACAGCAAATGACTTGCTCCTAGCACAAATTACAGCATCCGTGAAGTGTGGCATGGAAGTGATCAGCCTGTGGCACTGCTGAGGCACTATTGAGCCTTCAGATCATCTGTATATTGCTGGATCGACTGTTTCTCATCTTTCTCTTGAAAATATCCCATAGATTCAGGGTCAGGCATGTTGGCTGGCCAATAAAGCACAGTAATATCATGGTCAGCAAACCACTTGGAAGTGGTTTTTGCACTGTGGGCAGGTGCTAAAGTCCTGCTGGAAAAGGAAATCAGCATCTCCATAAAGCTTGTCAGCAGATGGAAGCATAAAGTGCTCCAAAATCTCCTGGAAGATGGCTGCATTGACTTTGCACTTGATAAAACACAATGGACCAACACCAGCAGACGTCACGCCCCCCCCCAAATCATTACTGACTTCAGAAACTTTACACTAGACTTCAAGCAGCTTTGATTCTGTGCCTCTCCAGTCTTCCTTCAGACTCTGGGACCATGATTTCAACATGAAATGCAAAATTTACTTTTATCTGAAAAGAGGACTTTCGACCACTGTTCACTGTCCAGTTCTTTTTCTCCTTCGCTCAGGTAAGCTCCTTCTGACGTTGTTTCTGTTTCAGAAGTGGCTTGGTAGTCCTTTTCCTGAAGATGTCTGAGTGTGGTGACTCTTGATGCGCTGACTCCGGCTTCATTTGACTCATTGTGAAGCTCTCCCAAGTGTCTGAATCGGCTTTACTTGACAGTATTCTCAAGCTTGTGGTCATCCCTGTTGCTTGTGCACCTTTGCCTACCCAATTTCTTCCTTCCAGTCAATTTTGCATTTAATATGCTTTGATACATCACTCTGTAAACAGCCAACCCATTCAGTAATGACCTTCTGTGACTAACTCTCTTTGTGGAGGGTGTCAATGATTGTCTCCTGGACCATTGCCAAGTCAGCAGTCTTCCCCATTAGTGTGGTTTCAAAGAACAAGAGATACCCAGAAGGTATACTGTAGGGATGGTCATTTAATGAAACTCAAATGAAAAAAAAACAAAAAAAACATTTGAAATGTTTTATTTTACATGTAGGGAATCTAGAATATATGAAAGTTTAATTTTTAAAAATAAATGGCAAAAGGAAATGGCATTTTTACATTTAATTCACTACCAGAAACACATTTCAATATGCCATGAAGTACCAAACATGCGAGACACGTTAAATCATGCAGCACTTGGCTAAGTGGTAATGTATGCGATTAACGCCACAAAACAGGAAGTTGTTATAACTTAGGCATTCAATGTCCGATCTGCTCCAACCTTAAGACATTTGATAATATTTCTGGCCTGAACACATCTATATCACAATATTCAGTTACAGTCAAAGCGCCACCTGTTGGCAGCAGGAAGTGTGCCACTTTGACATGACTTTGCTTTTATTCTCCTGTATTTACACACTTACATGCATGTCGCCCACTATTCACTCTTTTCCGAAGGCCAATGGGTGAGCCCGGGTACGAGGGCCCTTTCAGTGCTGCTTGCAGCTTTAATTAACATTACATTTGCGAGTATGAGTCTCGCTCGGCTTGTGAATGAGTATAACTTGAACACAGCCACTTAAAAACTGTTCATACGCTTCTATGGGTTTGATATTGGTTGTCATTTGTTGAAATAAGTACAAAAAAAATAAATAATACAGTGTGTCAGTGTCTGTCCGCTGAATGCCCATCCAATTCTCCTCCATGGCCATATGGGAAAGTGAATATTTACAGTTACATTTACACCCTACCAACACAGAAATGGATCGACTTCTGTCAGGTTGTTGAACATTTATTTATTCTGACATTTTCTATAATATGATTGCTGAAGCAGCAGCATGTGACACTGTTCTCATGGTAATCAGATCAACATTGTAAACGGAATTCTAAAAAACGTCTCGGTTACGTATGTAACCCTCGTTCCCTGAAGGAGGGAACGGAGACGTACGTCAGTAGTGACCGACGAATTGGGATATCGCTTAGAGAGCCCTATCATCTTCGTGTAAACTAAAACAAGCCAATGGAATTGGCGTGCGATATTTGCATAATGCGCACCGCCCCCGTCAGGTGTATATAAATAGGAAGCAGATGCAATCGCACTCTGTTTTTCGCTGAGGAGACAACTGGTGTCCGCGCTACAGCGAGGGTACAGAAACTGTGGCGACGGGACGTACGTCTCCGTTCCCTCCTTCAGGGAACGAGGGTTACATACGTAACCGAGACGTTCCCTTTCAGTCGGTCACGTTCGACGTACGTCAGTAGTGACCGACGAATTGGGATCCCAACTAAAGCGCCACAGTTACGAAACCCCTTCCAGTGCCCAGCGCAAGCTCAGCCGCCCATGGCACCGGCTGGCGGTGAAGGGGGCGAGCTTACACCGAGAGAGTCTACTGCTGTCTAACCACTACCCACTAAGTAAACTAGACACACTGGGAAGCGAACCCGTAAGGGACGCTGCGGAGACCACTACCTACCCAATGGGGGAGGAGTTTACGTGGGAATACACACATGGACTGGCCCGGGGGGGCAGTACGCATATGGAGTCCCTGGGATGGCTCCACCTGGTTAGGGGGAGACTCATCTGACAGGTGACAGCAGAGCTGGCTCTGCTAAGGGAAAGACACGGACTCGGCCCGTAGGGAGTTTTAAACCGTGGAAAATACACATATGGGACCGCTCACGTAGAGGGGTCACGACATATGGGCCCCAGCCAACAGACAGCGTCAGCGACGGATGTAGGCCTGGCATCAGACACTCCGCAATGTCCGAGCCGAAGGGGGAGGCGGAGGAACTCGACAGGGTTCGCCAAGCGGGGAACGCGACTGGAGTGAAAGTATGCACGTATCCGGCCAGTGGCGGGAATGGCATTGCAAGCTGACACTTAGAGTGGGTACAACACGTCTACCGACTAGTGGATGCGAGTACACGCGAGGATACCGGCTCTACACGTAGGCTATAAAACCTAGCGAACGTGTTAGGTGTCGCCCAGCCCGCAGCTCTACAGATATCTGTCAGCGAGGCGCCATGAGCCAGCGCCCAGGAAGAGGCCACCCCTCTGGTGGAGTGGGCTCTCAACCCGAGCGGGCAAGGCACGCCCTGGGATTCGTACGCCAAGGCGATGGCATCCACTATCCAGTGGGCCATCCTCTGCTTGGAGACAGCCTTTCCCTTCTGCTGGCCTCCGTAACAGATGAAGAGCTGATCTGAGGTCCTGAAGCTTCGCGTTCTGTCCACGTAAACGCGCAGAGCGCGGACGGGACAGAGCAAAGCTAGGGCTGGGTCTGCCTCCTCCGAGGGCAGCGCTTGCAGGTTCACTACCTGATCTCTGAAGGGAGTGGTAGGAACCTTGGGCACGTATCCAGGCCGGGGTCTCAGGATGACGTGAGAAGCACCGGGCCCGAATTCTAGGCACGTTTCGTCGACCGAAAATGCATGCAGATCCCCTACCCTCTTCAGGGAAGCCAATGCAACCAGAAGAACCGTCTTAAGAGACATTAGTTTCAGGTCGACTGATTGCAAAGGTTCGAAGGGATGACCCCGGAGAGCTGTGAGAACCAGGGTCAAATCCCAAGAGGGTACGGAGGAAGGGCGAGGAGGATTCAGTCTCCTGGCCCCCCTCAGGAATCTGACGATCAGATCGTGTTTCCCCAGGGACTTACCCTCAACTGCATGGTGATGTGCGGCAATGGCGGCAACATACACCTTGAGGGTGGAGGGAGACAGCCTTCGCTCCAACCCATCTTGCAGAAAGGAAAGCACGGATCCGACCGAACATGATCGGGGGTCCTCTCGGCGAGAGGCGCACCTTTCGACGAACAGGTTCCACTTCAGCGCGTAGAGATTCCTAGTGGAAGGAGCTTAGCGGAAGTGATGGTGTCTACGACCGCTTGCGGGAGATCACTCAGAACCTCCGCATCCCGTCCAGGGACCACACGTGGAGGTTCCACAGATCGGGACGCGGGTGCCACAGGGTGCCCCGTCTCTGAGTCAGGGGGTCCTTCCTCAGAGGAATCGGCCAGGGAGGTGCTGTCACGAGGAGAATGAGGTCTGAGAATCAGGTCCGAGTGGGCCAGTACGGAGCCACTAACAGAACCTGCTCCCCGTCCTCCCTGACCTTGCACGAGTTGTGCGAGAAGGCTCACTGGGGGAACGCATGTTTGCGCAGACCCGGGGGCCAGCTGTGTGCCAGGGCATCCGTGCCGAGCGTGCCGCCGGTCAGGGAATAAAACCACTGGCGGAGGGCAGTTTCCGGGGAGGCAAGCAGGACTACCTGGGCCTCGCCGAAACGCTGCCAAATCAGCTGGACCGCCTGGGGGTGGAGCCGCCACTCGCCCGCAAGTAGATGCTGCCGTGACAGCTCGTCGGCTGCACGGTTGAGCACACCTGAGACACGAGTGGCCCGAAGGGACCTCAGATCCTTCTGACTCCACAACAAGAGATGGCGGGCGAGTTGCAACATGCGACGGAAGCGTAGACCACCTTGACGGTAGGTGTACGCAACGGCCGCAGTGCTTAGTGAGCGGACTAGAACGTGCTTGCCTGACAACAGCTCCTTGAAGCGGGCCAGCGCAAGACGAACCGCTAGCAACTCGAGGCAATTGGTATGCCAATGCAGCTGAGGCCCCGTCCAAAGACCTGTCACTGCATGCCCGTTGTACGTGGCCCCCCATCCCGTGGCAGAGACATCTGTGGAGACCACAGCGTGCCTGGACACTCGTTCGAGGGGTACTCCGACCTACAGGAACGAAGGGTCCAACCACCGGACAAGGGTGCGACGGCAGCTCGGTGTCACGGGGACACGGAGCGTGCCGCACTGCCACGCCCATCTCGGGACCCGGCCGCGGAGCCAGTGTTGAAGCGGTCTCATATGAAGCAATCCGAGCTGCGTTACCGCGGCTGCAGATGCCATATGCCCCAGGAGCCTCTGAAAATCTTTCAGTGGAGCCGCTGTCCTGCACTTGAGCGAGCTCAGGCAGTTCAACACCGACTGGACGCGCACCTCGGTGAGACGCGCAGTCCGTGCGACCGAGTCTAGCTCGAGACCGAAACAAGAGATCCTCTACCCGGGGGCGAGTTTGCTCTTGTCCCAGTTGACCTGAAGACCCAACCGGTTGGGAGCTACAACCATGTCGGGTAGGACTTTGTACTGACATGCCCGACCCTCGAACGCAGACCGACCTAGGAAGGGTCTGTGTCGAGGCAGAATCGAGACATGAAAGTATGCGTCCTTCAGGTCTATTGCTGCAAACCAATCCTGGGGACGGTCCAGGATTGGCCGTAGCCCACCGCCCTTTTACGGTACAATGAAGTAGGGGCTGTAAAACCCCGACTTCACATCGGCTGGAGGGACCGGCTTGATTGTACCCTTCGCCAGGAGGACAGCAATCTCCACCCGGAGAACAGGAGCACTGTCCAACGACACCTGAGTGAAGTGGACAGCCCTGAAGACCGGGGGACGCCGGGTGAACTGAATCGCATAGCCGAGTCTGATAGTACGAATGAGCCAACTGGACAGGCTGGGGAGCGCTATCCACGCTTCCAGACACTGAGCCAGCGGGACCAAAGGCACCACAGACGCACCGGGGGTGGGGCAGCAAGGCAGAGAGGGACCCGACTCGGACGGCTTGAGGGCGGCCCGGAGTGGGGTCGGACTCTGCGAGGCAGCAGTGTGCATGGGAGACGGCGCACGGGACGCGGTCTGCACCATCACACTGCCACCTGCTGGCGAATGGGGAGGGAGCTGACAGCAGCGAGGCGGAGCCTGGCACACTGGCAGACACCCCTTGTTGTGACCTGGAGTTTGAGGAAACTGTTCCTTTTGTGGCAAAGTGGGTACCGCTGGACTCCGGAGAGCCAGCGGCGGTAGATGGACAGCCGCCACAAAATCCCCCCCGGCCCTCCTCCGGGGGTGGGAGAGCAGATGGAATACTCTCCCAAAGGGCAGGAACCTTCCGCTCCAGGTCGCCCGTCTCAGGGCCGAGTTTTCCCCGACCGCTTGCCACCTGGCTGGCAGAGACGGGCTGGGCACCACGTCCGCGCCCGGCACCCTGCTGTTTGGCTGGTGTAGGCTGCTGCTTTGCCAACTTAGCAGGGGCGGAGGTAGACGCAGGCGGGCGCCCTCGGCGACGAGCGGGCTGAGGCTGAGCCACGGGCGGCTGGGTGGAGGCAGCAGCGGACCGCCGTGGCATGACATGTCTGATAGCCTCAGCCTGCTTCTGTGCAGCGGAGGACTGTTGGGCACAGCTCTCCACCGCGTCGCTGAAAAGGCCGACCGGAGACACGGGGGAATCCAGGAACCGATGTTTGTCGGTCTCCCTCATGTCTGCCAAGGTCAGCCAGAGGTGGCGTTGCTGGGCTACCAGAGTAGACATCGCCTGGCCAACAGAACGCGCTGTCACCTTCGTTGCCCGGAGGGCAAGGTCAGTGGCAGCGCACAGCTCCCCAAGCAGCTGTTGGTCAGGACCTTCCTGGGGCATCTGCGACAGCGCTTTTGCCTGATAGACCTGCAAAAGGGCCATCGCGTGCAGGGCAGAGGCAGCCTGCCCACAGGCACTGTAAGCTTTCTCAGTCAGACCGGCTGAGAATTCACAGGCCTGGGATGGGAGACGCGGCTCACCGCGCCAGCCAGCGGCCGTTGGACACAACTGCGTCGCAACAGACCGCTCGACTGGCAGGATCTTCGCGTACCCCCTGGCTAGCCCGCCGTCCAGGGAGGTGAAGGCGGACGAGGGACCAGGCCCTGTACGAGCCCCATGCGGAGCTTGCCAAGACCTGGTCACCTCATCGTGTACTTCCGGGAAGAAAGGCATTGGGGCGGGACGCTGGATTTGACCAGCGCGACCCCCCGCCAAGTACCAATCGTCCAACCGAGATGGGCCGGGACAGGGTGGAGGGTTCCACTCAAGCCCAACGCACAAGGCAGCGTGTCCGAATCCTCCCCCGAGGACTCAGGCTCACCTTCCGATGCAGCGATCGACATCCGATCCGCCGCCAGCACACCAAAGGTAACGGCTGGACAGTCCGTAGAGGGCCCAGCGGAAACCAACGGTGGCACGATGGGTTGCGGTGCTGATGAGGCGGCAGGGGCCCGAGGAGCGTTTCCGCTCGGCGGGGAAGCCCTGACCGTAATCCTCCGGTCACCCTTCCTATACAGCGCCGTACCGTCATTCCGGTTCCCGGGGCCGGAAAAAACGGTCGTACGCGGCATAGGAGAGGGGACCCCCGCTTCCTGAGACGTCAGGAAGGAGAGTCTCGACCTCAGCAACGCGATAGTCATGTTCCCGCAATGGGAACATGAACCATCCACAAAAGCTGCTTCAGCGTGCAGAATGCCCAAACACGAGATGCAACGATTGTGCCCATCAGCAGGGACCAGGGAACGACCGCACCCATTAACGCACAGACGAAATGACATACTGTCAGGGTTCGTCTGTAAAGCTCTTTTAGAAGGGGAAGTCAACTCACTCGTGCTGAAGCACCCAGGGAGCGACGCGATGTGTCAGGTACACCACTCCCTGACACACCGAGGAACCGGCCCAAATCGCTACACCACACACTCTTTGTGTTGCTGTGAAAACAGCAGTTTTCGAGCTTATAGCTCAGCTCCTCGGAGATTCGCGACCTCGCTGAACGTGCCCTTTCACCAGCACTGAAAGCTCGCTGTAAATCCTCTTCTGAGGCAATGTTTTAGAATAAAACAAACGAAGAAAGGAGTCTTCTAAAACAGGACACCAGTGAATGGCTCCGAAGCGAAAGACAGAGTGCGATTGCATCTGCTTCCTATTTATATACACCTGACGGGGGCGGTGCGCATTATGCAAATATCGCACGCCAATTCCATTGGCTTGTTTTAGTTTACACGAAGATGATAGGGCTCTCTAAGCGTTATCCCAATTCGTCGGTCACTACTGACGTACGTCGAACGTGACCGACTGAAAGGGAACTGATGTGAAAACACCTGTAGTGATCACGTGTAGCGATCAGTTATTAATCAATTTATGGATGAAATATGAATATAATAATTCATAAATATTTATGAACATACAGACGCAAGGGGGAATTAAACATATATGGTGAATTAATTACAACGAATTATAATCAATCACATATATGATTAGTTCTGGTTTAATAATTATGTAGAGAAGCTATCCGTTTGTCCAGCAAACCAGTAAGTTTTCCACAGACTATTATAACAGAAGTTATCCTCTGGCCACGAGGATAAATTCCTATGATAGCATCAAATATAGAGTGATTGTATTAGAATCGAAACGTTAAAGTGACCTGGTTTTTGTTGAATGAGCAAGAGAACAATCGAGTATGAATAATGTGTTTAATATATGAAAACTACCGAGGTTATACATCTAAATATATACAGAAGATATACACATAAGTTACACAAGAGTGAAAATGAAGACAGGAAAAGAAAGATGATCAAAGAATGGCAAATTAAAACAGTTAAACCTTTTGAAAGCCAGCACAGAAATCATAATACTTGCATATTGGTTCAAGTCAGTGTGCAGTAGAGTTTTAGTGCGCTTGGCTTGGTTGGTCCTTTCCGAGAGGGTTTCTCCGGCGAGGTTTTCAAACGAGGTTTACTGAAGATTAACTCAACCGAAGAGAGAGAGAGTCCAAAGAAGTGGTGTTCCCGAAAGAGGAGCACGATGGAGGCGCGTGGTCACCGGAGGCGCGTGGTAACACACCTACAATTATTTAACCTAAACACTGGGAAACATACATGCACGTGTATATATGATGGGTACTTTTGGCACAGTCATATTTTGAGAATAACTGTACATGCCATCTCTAGGCATGTCTATGTGTGTGTTGGTGTGTGATCTGGTACTGAGTCTCTGGGCCCACAACAGGGGGTTGGTCCTTTGAAGTCCCAAGAGCTGGCAGTATAGCCGCCTGGTCAGCTTCGGCCAGGTGGTAAAGTTGTCAAATGGGCTTGTCTTTTGCAGACCGGCCGGAACCGAGGGGAGATTTTACTGAACAGTCCAGCCTGCTAAAAGCGTTCTGAACAATCCAAAGTTTATTGACTACGAACGGATCCATCCAGACGCTACACACCAAATTATCATTCAATGGGATAAATATCTTCTCTTCACTGCAAACGATACCATGAAGAATGTTAACATTTAACAAAGTTAAAAACAAATAAAGTACGCTGGTTCCATATTCATTTTAATACCAGCAGACACAAAATGCTATAAAAGGTGACAACTTTTAAAGTTAAAAAAAGATACAAGTTATGTAAATGATAAAAGCTCATTGTGGTTTCTTGGTTTGATAGATTTGATCAACCGTAAACAATGCAAAAAATAGTAATTTTGAGTTTGTGATAGTAGCGTAAGCTTTGTGAACTGTTGTGTCAACCTCGATTTATTGCAATATTGAGCTGTTCAATTTTATTTTGATATTACAAAATAATGAATCAAAGTTACAGGCTTTACTCCAGTGTGAGTTGACATGTGGACTTTAAGGTTTCCTTTTTGACTGAAACTCTGTCCACATTGTTGGCAGGTGTAAGGCTTTTCTCCAGTGTGAACTCTCATGTGGACTTTAAGTTTTGCTTTGTCACTGAAACTCTTTCCACACTGTTGGCAGGTGAATGGGCTCTTTCCAGTGTGAATTCTCATGTGTTGCCTGAGGCTATGCTCCCGTTTGAAGTCATTCCCGCACAGAGTGCAGGTGTGAGGCTTTTCTCTAGTGTGACTCATCATGTGGACTTTAAGGTTTCCTTTTCTTCTGAAACTCTGTCCACACTGTTGGCAGGTGAAAGGTTTCTCTCCAGTGTGAATGCTCATGTGGTCTATAAGGTGTTTTTTATGTTTGAAACTCTTTCCACACTGTTGGCAAGTGAAACAACTTTTAGTTCCTGTCTTTTGAGCTCCTTTTTGTAAGGAAAACTCTGTTGATTTTTCTTCACTCATTAAATTATAATGTTCTTTCTCTTCTTCCCTTTCATTAAGTTCATTACTTGCCTCTCTCAGTGCCATCAGGTCTAGGACAAAAAATAGACAAAACAAAAAACAATTCAGACATTTAAAGCATCAAAATCAACAACATGTATGATCTATACCCTATCCAATCGTATGGATCAGAAATAGGCAGCTTTGGTACTGGAGGGCCACTGTTTTGCAGACTTAAGTTTCATCCCTAATCAAATACACCTGCCCTTAATTTTCAAGCATTCCTGAAGACTTAAGGCTGATTTATATTTTTGCGTCGTGTGTACCCTGTAGGTAAGCCTATCTATTCTAAAGTATTGTTTTGTGTAAAACATGCTGAACTCATGCTGAAGATTGGCAAACAGGCTATCCATTAATTAAAGGATTAACTATTTCCCCACAAAAGCTGTTTAATCAGCATAGTGAAGCCTCTCATCCATTCGAAAAACAGCCTCTGGTTTCATTCTCTGTGTACCGTTAGCATAGCATTAGTCGTTACGCTTTTTTGGCTAAAGGTTGCAGGCTTGCCTTCCAGTGGCTTTGGATCTACATTTCCTGCAGAGTTCAGCTCCAACCCTGATCAAACACACCTGAAGCAGTGAACTAAGATCTTCAGGGGCAGGTGTGTTCGATCAGTGTTGGATCTGAACTCTGCATGTATGTAGATCTCCAGGAACAGGATTGGACATTCCTGCTCTAGGTTACTGATTCTCTGATCTGAGACTGATGGATATTTCAAATAAATCTACAAAGTGTCCCGTTGAGGTACTCCAGGGCTGTACTCAAGTTCAGATTTTTATGCCCTTCCCTTGCTAACTTCCCTCCATCTTAAGGACTCAGATGTACATCATTGTTTACTCTGAACTAACAGAATCTGTCTACTACTTTAACCCTTGTGTGGTCTTCGTTTGGAAAGTACACCCAGGGTCTTCAGGTTCTCCACAGACCCCAGGCAACAAAATGTAATTTTGTAACATAATTTTTTGTTGTTGTTGTTTAAAAAAAACAAACAAAAAACAAATGTAATTTTACTCTGTTTATATATTTTTTTATTCAACATTTGTGCAGTTTCTTGAGGATAGTGAAGCTCTGCAGCATCTACTGGATAAGGTGATCATTTTTTACTTTTAAAACTGCACTTTCCAAAAGATGGGCAAAAATCTTACACTAAACCATGTCAAATTATCCATGTGATCCCCATGAATGAAATTTAGAAATTTGGGTCTTTTAGAAAGTGAATTGCACATAAAAAGCTGTTTTTGTATAAAAACCTACTCAAAAAAAAGATTTATTTATTTAAATAAATGTAAAAGAAATGATAAATCCTTTATAAAACTGCACAAATATGAAGTCAATACATTAATAAACAGAGTAAAATTACGTTTGTTTTTTAAAAAAACAATTATTTTGTTACAAAATTAGATACTCAATTTTTTTTTTTTTTTTTTTTGTAGATCTAGAAAGTGTTAACCACTGTACAAAGTTTCATGTCATTTGGACAAAGACTAAAAAGACCCCAAAGACCCTATAAGGGTTAAATGTACCTCTCTAAGCTCTTGATTGCTTGGAATTTGCCATGGAGCTGATTTGTAGATGCACTTATGTTCCAGAAAATACTGTAACAATAAAAGGACTATTTTAAAAGGCTTGACTATGTGCCACACTTACTGCTGCCAGCTGGTGGCACGATAACCATGAACAACAATTGATCAGCTCCCATGACCAAACATACAACCACAACATGAAATGTGATTTATACAAATCCATTTCCAGCTACATTCATATGTGGTCTGAAATCCTATTCAAAAATTGTATTTCTGGAAGTCTGTTTCAGTCCGAGCGCTCTGATCAGATTTAGCGTGGTTTGTTTGACTTGCTCACGCCTCGTCAAACATAAACGTCAGACATTGTTATAGGAAACATGTTTAAAGTCACTGCAGAAACAAGGTTGTGTTGGTGCCGGACGAGGAGAAAACAGAGACATATTTTGAAACCAGCGGAGATGATAGCACAGAATAAAGCTAGAACAAAAAATTATATATGATTTCACCAAATTAGCTTTTCTTTTTAATATGGCAAAGCTCTTAACATCAATCAATCAAGTATTATGTAATTAATAATATAACTTTATCAACAAGAATTAAAACTTGGTAACCATGAATGCATATTTGTCATTTTAACTAAGCAGAACTGGTGGTGGTGCTTAAGATACTGTTTCTCATTCAGTGTTTGTAAAAAAAAAAATATTGATAATGGTAATTATTATTACAAGAAAATTATACTACTACTACTTCAGTCATTAGTATGAGCAAAGAATATACTCTTTAGTATGAGGTGACAGCTCTGTTTATCATATTAGATACATTTGAGAGTGTTGAAAATGATGTTATAACGTTACTCTGAGCGTTCGCTCGGCGGCTGCTGTGAGACACTGTTACACACTGCTGTAAGATAGATCGATTTTACAATATCATATTAAATGCTGGATGGCTTGTGTTGATAAATGACATGCGATTCATTTTAAAACATATTGTATGATGGAGAAAATGCTGTATTACTGTTACTAAAAATAATGCTGCATCTGATTATGTTATGTTAGCTACTTCACAAAATAGTGTTTTTCTCTGAGGCATGGTAAAACATGGTAATTGCAAGAAAATTAGATTTAAACAAGAGTAAACGTGTTAAACTATATAACGATAATTTGTTTTCTGCCTATGAAAAAAAAAAGTTGTTCCCTTAAAACATGTGATTTATTAAAGCGTCTTTGGTGTTTCCATGGTTTCTACAAGATAAAACCGGTAACCGAGGGTAACGCGGGTATGACGTGATTGACAGGCGACTCCTCACTCGTCCTGGAGCCTTGGTTAAGATTGCGATTTTCTCACGATTTACAAATTGTTGGAAACATTTGGGATATTGTAAGTTCTGAAGTGAACAAAATACATAAAATTTTTTTGGTTTTTGGATATTTAACTGCAAAAAATATTACATATTGTACCTTTAACCCTTCACAGATTCGACATTCGACATGTGACCATAAATGTCTGAGTAGCCTATTTTAGATTTGTTTCCACTTTTATAAGAAAATTCAAGTGATCGCGCCAGCGCCTCGCGTACGCACAACATATATCAGTTTTAGTAACTTGACATCGCAGCCTGTTAATTGTAAAAATAACATACATTCAACCAAATATACAAAAAGTTATAGTAGTCTGTGTACAATAAAAGTGTTTAAATAATATAGTTTAGCCTCCAAATCGTGAATATTAAAACATTTGGAATTATGCCAAATTATAGGTTATAATGCCGGTTTCTGTTTCAGTTTAGCTTTAAATGAATTTGTTTTGGCTTAATGTTTATATATTATTTTTTTCATAATTAATATACCCGTGAGACTTAAGACTGATTTTGTGGTCCAGGATCAGATTGAATGGAAACACTGTACTTTAAAGTGATGTAGTTACACATTACTACATTTACTCACTATAGTAATGAGTTAATAATCCTTACTTACAAGTAGCCAAACCTTAACTCTAGCTCTACAGTAAGTGCACTTGAGTGAATGAACTGACTGAGTGAATTATGACACTTTCTGTAAGATTATACTTCAGTATATTCTCTATTTCTGTAGAGCTGGCCATTTTAATAATGATCAAGTATAGATATTAATAATGAGTTCAGCTGTGAGAATAAAACCAACCTGTTTGTTCCTCAGTTTCTTCATGTTTCACACTGAATGTTTCTTCAATCTTCATGTCTTCAGTCTCATCTTTAATAAACACCATCTTTATATCTTCACCCTCCACCTCTTTTTTAATCTCCATCGTCATGTCTTCAGTCTCCTCTTTAATAAACACCATCTTTATATCTTCATTTTCCTCCTCTTTTTTAAACTCCATCTTTAAGAAGAGAATAATTAACAGAGTTAAGGGTCTTAAATGACCATGTTAGACAAAACAAATCTCTAAAAAATTAAACTGCAAATGAATAAACGTCATATTTAAGCATTTATGACTGATGAAAACACGATCAGTTAGTTTGTTAGTGTTTGTCGTTCATGTTCACTGTTTGAGCAGCACGTGTCGTGATTCACTGAATCATTTCTCAAAATGTTTAATTCAATTGACTCGGAGTTGAAAAGTTCAGTTTCTCTATCATTACTCTCCAGAGACTGAACTCGTGTTCATGATAAACTGATTTATGATAAATAGAGAGAGAAATTAGACGCAGGTTTACTGTTTCTCATCAGTGGATATGAGATTTACTCACACAAATATCCTTCATTACAGTTAGATAAAGAATCACAATGTCACATTAAATAGTAAATAAACTCATTTCACATCGCTTGTTTAAAACAAAACACAACTATAAATCATTGAACTGTTTCTATCGATTAAAACAGCTTAAATTCTTAAAACAAACCTTTGCTGCGTCCCAATTCGCCTACTTATACTACGTCCTAAAAGTATGTACTGTTTTTGTAAAGAAAAAGTACATACTTTTGAGTGTGTAGCAGAAGAGTATGCAAGCTTTGGGACATACTACCTCGTCATAATTGCGTCATTAACGGACGTTCTGTCGCTTAGTTACGCAACCTGTAACTGTTTAAACTACACTGTCAATCATCTTGTCACAGTTAAAATCCTCCACATTTATTTAAATTTTATTTCCTACCGTTTCGGAGATAAATGTAGTCGCACGTTGATCTGCCAGTCATGGGTCTTTCATGCAATAACTCTCCTCGTCTTTGCATAATGATGCATTTAAAAATTAATGAACAAACGCTTCGTTATAAAAGTTCACAATGCTGTTGCAAATGAAATATAATTTGGATAACATTTAATAAACATATTTTCGTCAGGTTAGATACTGATTATTAATCATTCAAGCCCCTTTATCTTAACCGCTCTGCTTAACCGGCTGACTCGCACATCCGTCATGTTTGTAGTTTTAACACTTTTTACTCGTATTTGTAGTTCTAATCGAATCCTCGTCCACAGCGCAATGTGTTATGGGCAATATTACCGGTTAGAAGTGTGCACGGATCTGCACTTCGAATTCTAGCCGGAAAAAGTAGACCATCCGGGTATCTTTGGAATACTCATTTCAACATACTACGATTTGGGACATACTAATTCTTTTTTCGAATACTATTTAGGACGGATAGTATGCGAATTGGGACGCAGCACTTTCTTCAGCAGAATCAGATGCAGGAGCTCGGCGCAGTCTTATGACGTCATGTCGTCACTCCAAAATAAAAGTCCTGCTCAGACGCTGCATTGTCTACAATCACTTCTTCTTCTTCTTTTTTTAACGGCGGTTGGCATCCAGCTTAATGGTGCATTACCGCCACCTTCTGTTTCGGAGTGTGGATCAGTCAGTAGGTTTACAGTATAATCTATAATATCCAGAAAAAAAAAAAAGAAAGGGGGGAAACCCTTTATATCCTATAAAAAAACCAACAATCCTCTCACCTGTGCTCTGTCATTCATACTAAGTACTGTTTTTAAAGTGAGTTTCTGCACCCCTTGTTCTTTAAATCTGTTATCCATTATCCCCCTCTCCCTCTGATATTTCCTACAATGTAGAATTACATGTTCCACCGATTCCTCTTCCTGACATTGTGCTCTAAATAAAACATTAAGAATGGTGGGGAAACATCAGACGGGTATGTGTGAGCAGTGTCCCAGCCTTAAGTACCGTTTCCTCTTTTCTATCTCCACCTCCTACCTTATTTACTTTAATACTCTTTTGGATATAGTATAAATGTTAATTTTTTCCCAGATTATACATTTTACTTCTGCTTTACTGATTATTTGCATTTTTTACATGTTCCTTCTTTAATGCCTTCTTTGCAACCTTGTCCACTTTTTCATTGCCCTCCACTACTATGTGCGCCGGAACCAAAAAAAAAATAACCAGTCCACCTTGGTGTGTTATTCTTGTAACTGAATAGAGAATTTCAAATAAAATATCCTGTCGACTTGAATGGAACGATATTAAACTAACTAGAGCTGAAGCTGAGTTTGAACATATTATGACTTTGTTAATTTTTGCTTTTTCCACCCAACGTAAAGCAACTAAAATTGCCACCATCTCCACTGTACATACTGCTAAATGATTAGATGTTCTTCTATTGATTTCAATTCCTCTTGCTGGAACCACCACACCCATTCCTGTTACCCCTGTTTCAGGGTTCTTAGTGCCATCTGTATATATTTGAGTAAAGTTTTTATATACTTCAGTAGTATAATCATTAAACACCCCAACCAGATCAGCACTTTCTTCTTTCCTTTTCACCTCTAACAAATACCAATCTACCTCTGGACATCTCATCTTCCATGGGGCTATGACTGGATGTACTATTGAAGAGCTGATTTTCATATCAGATACCCCAAGCTCTTTTGCTGTTTTTTTCCCCAAATAACCAAAGTTGTCCTTTTTACTTCCCTCTTTCCTTCAGCATTCCTTCAACACTTCTTTTGTGGGGTGCGAGTCATTATGCCCCTGCAAGTTAACCCAGTAGTTTGCTATTATATGCCGTCTCCTCAGTTCCAATGGCATCTCTCTTACCTCTACCTGAATAGCTGAGACAGGCGATGTCTTAAAAGCTCCACTACACAATCTCAACGCCTGAGCCTGGATCACATCCAAATGTTTCAAATGGGATCGTCTACAATCACAGAAGTGCATAGACTGTTTTACCAGATAATATTTGTATTAAAATTAAAACAGTGAGAAATATGATACAAACAAACACGTTGTATGAGTTTATTCATGTGTCCGAATTGAAACACATTAAAGGTCAAAGTATATATATATATATATATATATATATATATCTATATATATATATTATATATATATATATATATATATATATTATATGAACGTTAATTAGTTAATTTTAGTCTAAAAATGGGTATAAAATGTGTAAAAAGTTATCTTTCAAGTCTTTAAAGGGGCTGATTATGCAAAATTCAAAACTATACCTGTTCTGTCTCCATGCAGTATATATTCTCAGTTTCTGACATTACAGAGAATACGAATTGGACGTCATTTATTCGAAACGCCCACAGCGGTTAAATAATACTTATGGGTTGCGCGGGTTTGTTTTCACAGATAAATATTTATAATCTGTAAAAATGATGGAAATCAAATAGTATCACTTTATGCTGAAGTTCATGAACATTTTATTATGGAACATACAATACATAATGCACATATATATATATATATATATATATATCACTACAGTTATGTGTAACCCGTCCGTTATTGCTGTGGAGGAATCACACTTTTTCATGGCCTGTTGAAAGTACCTTCTTGATGCTTTTACACTCTTAAAGCTGCAGTAGGGAGTTTTTAGAAAACGATGACTTAGCCTGAAAATTTGAACAAGCACAACTCACAGGTCACTCCCCCTTGCTCTCTGCTGCGCTACAGCCCTCCCTCCACAGCTCCTCCCCCATCACAACGGAGCCTGCCGTGAACGCGCGGGCTGGTAAGCAAGCAGGACCACCGATGATGGCGGATAAACAGTTATGGCACATTCACTGGTACGGACGAAACATCAACAATATGATTTACATCGACTATGGCTTGCCCATACTTTGACTTCAAACTTGGTCCTCAAAACATTACGTATTTTGCAGTACATGTAATGTAACTATATGACGTATATGCACTATTTCTATAAGTAATAAATAGCTAGTATGATAATATAACGATAATATGCAAGCAATTATTCTATCGATATGTAATGCTAAATAAGGTTTGCTAGTACATTATTTCAGCAACATGACAAGACAGTGAATTTGTTGGTTTCAATAGTTGCTTTGCACCGCGCGTGACATTTTATCTGTATGTTATGCGGCTAGAGTTTTGACACCGAGTCAATGAGTTCCGACGAGGAATTCACACCCACAGCGACTTCGAGGAGTCAACGGGCGGGGAGAAGAGGAAGCCGTGGTGTGCGCGGAGCATCAGGCAGGGGATGTGGGAGACGGGGCAGAGGTCGCCGAGTGGGTCCAACTCCCGAGCACCTCAGCAGAGAAGACATGGCGCGTGTGGAGAATTTGCGATTAGAGAGGATTGCTTATGAACGTGTAAGTTAGCTCAGTTATAAATGTTTTCCCTTTGCACATCATAATGAATAATATTGTAAATTTAAATTTTGTTTATATAATGTAGGCATATGTAGTGTAATGTTAGCCGTTTATCTGTGGATAATGTGATATTTTTCTGTCATCACTAGGAGCAAATTCAACAATTGAATTTACAACAGACACAACAAGTGTTGGAACAATGTTTGGCACGGGATCCAAGCCTAATCTTTGATGTCCTCAGCCATTTGGGACCTTCTGCTCCTCCATTACCTCTTGTCCCTGGGCAACTATCATGGTGCATCTGCCAGAGCTGCAGAGAAATGCCCACTGTGGTGGAGAGGAAGTGCTGCCTCCAACAGCCACCTCTTTGCATTTCAACTCTACCACACATGGATGCATACATTCTGCAGGCGGGAGTCTTGCGTCTGGCCAGGAGGATCTGGAATGACCTGCGTGCTGTAGTTGACCTTCCAGATGAAGGTGACGACAACAGGCAATTTCGACATGCTGCATATAGACAGTTTGTGGCTTGGCAGTGTGGGACTCTGGGTCCTGGTCACAGAGTGGTTATCCCAAGCTGCTGTGTCTGGGCAATCCGGGACTGCTTTCCAGATCCTCATGGACAATACAGGGGATTTATTCCGAGGAGGGTATAGCTGCTGTGCAGTGTTCTTTTAAAAATTTGAATGCTTTCTTGTTGTGTTTAAAAATTTTGCTTATTTAAAATAATATTTCTATTAAAAGTTTGTAAATATTTTTCAATAAAGGGTTTAAAATTGAATTATGTAATTGCTCATTTGTGATAATAAAAGCACCACTTTACCATAGTACCTTACTGAATTACTAAGCCAAGGAATAACAACATCTTCGAAATATTATCTTTTATTTTGCATATTGGTAAAATAAATTGGCTTTTTGCAAAGTACTCCTTCACAAGAAAATACGTGAACAGTTTGATTTGTGCTGAAAGATGATTTCTTCACGTGCCTCTATTTCTGGGGCAATGTCTGACCTGTTGAAGGAGCATAAAGAATTTGATGTGTCAGACATTTTGATTCACAAATTAATACATCCAGAGGCGGAAGAAAACACATGCATGTTTAAAAATAATCATAATAAAAAAAAAGAAAGGTACTTCTTACCCTGGCCCCTGCTGACTTGGGTTTCCAATAGCTCCTGTGTGGTAGGAGCTGGTACACCGGACAGCACACCATGCTGACGTGGGTCATTTGGTCTCATGGTTGAAAGTCGAGGGAGTCCACGTCCTGATGACACCCGTTTCCTTACAATTTTCCTCTGAATTTCTGGGATGTAATGGTAGTCCTTTTCCTCTTTTATGGCATACAAACTCCACTTTCTGGACTTCTTATTATAGAGTTTGCGATATCTGAAATTAGATATTTGACAGACAATGAAAACAAATGAAAATATTTATATTCTATGTCTTTTTTTTTTTTATATATATATATATATATATATATGTTAAAGTAATAAGCACAATAAATATTAACTTGACATCCCACGCCTCACTTTGCTGTAGTGATGTGAGTCTATTAGTATTCCAAAATACAAATGCTAATCAATAGAAATAGGCTATATTTCTGTTTAGGCTAGTAACTGCAGATTATGTTCTGACATTACACAGAGATTGCAATGCAGAGGTCTGTAATACAATGCACTTTTCAATGGGCAAATAATCACATTTACTACCTAACACTCCTGATAAGACATTATGCATAGTACATACTCTATCGACCCATCAGGCCTTCTCTTGGGTGGTCTGTGAACATGGTTGTTGTAATCCAGGCCATCCAGTAAGATTCGGGCTTCATATACAGTAGGGCTGAAACTGAAGCGCTTGCTGGCATACATCAAGATATTATGAAAAGACTCCAGCTCAGCGGTTGACCTACAAATTCAGTGAGAACTGTAATATTATATACATTTTTTCATAACAGTAATATATGTATAAACAATGAACAGTGTTTTGCAGGCGACATGACAGGAAAATTAATAAGGATAATCTTACCTAAAGTGCAAGTACTTGTGTACGTCCTTCAGCTAGCGTTCATTGAGAATGATTTCTGATAAAGCCTGATGGGCCACAGACCCCTTCTCTATCCACCCCTTGTCTCTGTGCTCCTCCAAAGGACCATGCTGACAGGCATCCAGTGACCACTCGTGCTCTCCCGTGACATGGTGAAGAAGGCCAATCCACATGTTCTAACAGTTTAAAATTACTTTTAGAATAATTAAACATACAATTTGTATAGTAGTTGTATTTTTTTCCGTAATGCTTCACTGATGCCTTGATAACTGTAATACATTTCCCATGCAGTAATGAACAATACCAAGTTCTACAAAAACCTGCTGTTTTTACCCCACATGTCAACAACACCTGGGTGCTGAAGTATTATCAAAGAAACTTTCATCTAGTATGTTTGGGTGAGTAATAGTATTACTCACAAAAGTCATCATAGTTTTCAGCCATCTTGCAGCAGAACCAGAAATGATTGCAGACATCCTTGTTCCACTGCAGAAGAATGGAACAACCCCTTTGCTGCCCTGCCTAAGTGTACATAAAATAAAAAAAACAAAAAAACAAATACAAATATAGGAGTAAAATATACAAGTTTGACAATAGTGAAGTACATTTTTTAATCATAAAAACTTACAGCATGTATCTTCTTGCCCAAGTTTTTGGAACCATGCCACATGTCTAGAGTATGCAGCACTCCGCTATCCTTGTATTTTCCTTTGACTGGGTCTTTGGAATAAGAGGGCAACAGAAATATAATTAGATATACTGTTTCATTGTCAGATTAAATCCTTAGAGGTCAAGCAAACACTTACTATTAGTATTAGTTTGACTGTATTGGACTTGCTGAAGTCTGCACAGATGCACATTCACAGAAATCTGCTCAATTCAGTAAGTTTAACCTCCTGGTGGAGCAGGTCAAAACTCCTGATAAAACCTTCCCTCTCCATAATCACAGAATTCCTCTGCGTCTCTTGCTTGTCAATGTTGACTAGTGATAGGATTTCTTTGGTGTCATTCTCCATGATGGTGTAGGTGCAGTACTGAGCACAAAAGCCAGGACTGTCCATACGCCCATCACCTATAAAAAAAAAATAACATATGCACAAGAAACAAAAAAAACCTTGTCAAACCTGGGGACAACAGTGTCAGCAGAGATACATGTGAACATTGCCTGAGGTGCTATAATTATACTCACCAAGTACTACAACATTGTCCTTTGACTGCAGCCTGGAAACTACTTCTGCTCTGTTGTTCCAAAAGTCTTTGGTATCACAGTAGGTGTCCTGTATTTTGAAGAAGGTTGACCGCTCCACTATTCCCATATTCATAAACTTGAAGAGCAATGCAACTTTGACAATTGTTGCCAGACAGGAATATATTTGATGCCAAAAGGAAGTCCCCAGCTTGCATCCCATACTTGAATGTAGGCTGGGAGTTCCATTGCCACACACAATGATTTTGGACAGATCTGGAAAATATATTTATAAACACATTTAACATTACATTGTAACTCTTACAATAATTAAGTTACAACGGATAAAACACACAAATTAACATACCCATTGCATGATGACAGCTGTTCCTCTGGACTTGGTCTCAATCTGGAATGGTCCAGGGGCCCGGCGTTCCACCAATGTCAGTGGGTCTTTCACTGTACAGATTGAGATTGGCAGCAACAAATACTCTGCGAGTTGTTTCAAACAAACATGATAAGTGATGGCTGCAGGATGATCAATGATGTCATCCTCACTCTGGACTTTACTTATTTCTGGCACTGGTTGGGATTCTATTACTTCTGGGTCTAGAGTGTCGTGAACAGTGTCCTCCAAGCTGATGGCCTGAAGAGCATCCAGACATAATTTGTGTTGAATGGCACCACCAATGCTGATGGAATAAAAAAAAAGCATTGGGAAAAGAAAATAATTTTCATTAAAGACAACTTTTATTTAGGAACTTACCGAACACATGAAGGTGGGATGTAATCCTCATCATCTGTAACGAAGCGGGACTGACGCCTGTTTCACACATAATCCGTCTGCAGTGCGTGTGCGGTCCGTATGCAGTGCGTATGTGTTGCTGAAACAGGAAGCGGCCATTGTGCTTTCACACAGCACACGTTAGCAGTGCGTTACGAGATTCTCTAGTTTCGGCTTTACCAATACAACAATGGGTAAGTTTTTTCTTATTCTGTGTGTCGTAAATGTAAATACATATTGTAAATGCTAAAAATATCGTGAAAAAGAATTATCAGCATTATTACTTTATTTATTTTGCATGTAGTGCGTGTTGTTGACAAGAGAAAGGCCGTCGCGCTGTTTATGCTGTTACGAAGATTACGGAGGAGTAGAAGACGAGTGTGGGTTCACCCACTCAACCAGCGGAGAAGACAACTTGGAGCATATCACCACCTTGTCTCTGAACTTCGTCTCGACAGTGACCGGCACATGAAATACTTCAGAATGTCTGCTGAGCAAATGGATCAAGTTCTTTCTTTGGTTGGAGCAGACATCACAAGACAAACAACAACTTTTCGGTTGTCCATCGAACCAAAGCAGAGGCTTGCTGTTACACTGAGGTAAGGACAGTTTGAATACTTAAAAAGTACATGTGTACAGTAATAAATACAATGCTATGTTTCTTTAAATTTGTATTTATTAATGTATTTTGCATATATTTAAAATTTACAAATGAAATATTCAACAAGTGTAGTTATAACAAATATATAATACGTATAGTATATTACTTAACTATCTGAAGTGTAATATTCTAATCAGTCTTGCACATATGGAAAAAAATTTAAATATAAGATTAATAACAGCAACACTGCACACCTTGAAAAGAACATGAACGTAATAACTTATTGGCATGACCTAAATGAACAAATATTAAAATATTGCACACATATTAATAATTCACAATAAGCCAATAAGTGTAGTGTACATGTAACATTTCAGAACTAAGGTAACTGATGGTAAACAGCACCGGAATCCTGTTCTAATCCATGGTGATGGTAGGATGTAGTTGGGGGGGTGACACATGGTGTGGGTGATGGGTCTGGACATTGTGGCAGGAGGTAATGGGGTGGATTGGCTGAAATCCTGGTGTTTGGGTACGTGACAACACAGGGCCAGCTTGAGTGGCTTGATGTTGTTGATTTTCATCGTCTAACTCCAAATTTGAAAGGTAATTGAGGATATGGATCTGTGCCCTATTTCGGTTCCTCGGATGAAGCCTGCTTAGTTTAGGCACTAAACTGAGTGCAAAGTAGTACATCTCATCCTCCTGTCTTGGTACATGTGGTGGAGCAGTAGTTGTTGGTTGAGTGATAATATCCAGAAGTTGTTGTTCAGTTGGACTAGGTGAATCAACTCTTCTCCTTTTTTGTCTCTGTCGACCTTCATTCCTTATTGACTGCACTCTGGGATGTAGGGCGGGTGTATCAGGTACTTGTGTTGATAGTGGAGGAGTACACGTGCCTTGGAGTGGTGTGGGGGCTGGAGATATTTGACTTTCCAGTGCAGGTGTTGCTGGCCTTTGCATAGCAGTAAAGGGACTTTGTGATCTGCTTAGCTGGCAGATCTCTGCATCAACATCCTCCTCAGCCACACTCATATCCACTGGTTCATCATCCAGTTCCAAAGTGTTTTTTGAACTGAAATAATAACAGGTGTTATTAATTGTACATGTACAATGTAATATAGCTATGCATTTTGAAAACATTTAATCATTAATAAAAAAAGGTACTTCTGAAATGTTACAAGTATTGTTTCCAATACGTTGTTGAGTTATAATGTCAACATCTGACATATACTAACCTTCTGACTTGCATATGGGGCAACAGGAAAGACATCACTCGTTCATACTTCCACTCCTTGACAGTGCCACCAGCAGAACCACTAGGCATTTTCTTTTGTTTTTTACTTCTTACAAAAGCATCTCTTAACAGCCTCCATCGTCGCTTGCATTCAGTAACTGAAATAGAAAGTACATTTATAATTTAATACATTGTTGTTTCTTTTGTTCACAGATTCCTTGGCACAGGGGAAAGTTTCAGCAGTCTAGCATTTCAATATAGGCTCGGGATAAGCACCGTGGCTCAATCTGTGCACATGACATGCAGAGCAATTGAGCGGAAAATGATGGCCTCACAGTTTCCTAAACCAACAGAGGAAATGTGGCAAAATATTGCTTCAAAGTTTTGGGAGAAATGGAATTTTCCTAATTGCATGGGTGCAATTGACGGAAAACACATCACCTTAGTGTCACCAGCACATTCAGGGAGCTTGTATTTTAATTACAAGGGAACATTCTCTATCGTCCTCCTTGCACTGGCTGATGCTGAGTACCGATTCACTTTTCTGCAAGTGGGTGACTTTGGAAGAACAAGCGATGGAGGAGTGTATAGTGGTTCAGCACTTGGACGAGCAATGGAGGCCAAAACGTTGTCTGTGCCTGCTGACTGCCCTTTGCCAGGGTCTGGAGCGCAAGGGCCAATGCCATACACCATGGTGGGAGATGCGGCATTTCCTCTCAAGACATATTTGATGAGGCCATTTCCTGGGAGGCAAATTCCACAATGGCGACGCATTTTTAACTACAGATTGTCTCGGGCACGAATGGTTATTGAGTGTGCATTTGGCATTCTTGCATCCAGATGGAGGGTTCTCCACACAAAGATGAATGTGAAGCCATCGAATGCTGATTCTGTGGTCACTGCAGCCTGCATTCTCCACAACTTCCTCCTGAATCCTTCCGAGAACCAAAGGTGGCTGGATGAGGCTGAAGAAAGAGGGGAAGTGCTACCATGTGTGAGAAATATGGGTGGCAATAGGGGATGCAGGGAAGCCTATGATGTACGCGAGAGGCTTTGCACATTTTTCAACTCCCCAGAAGGCTGTGTTTCCTGGCAAGAACAGATGATCTAGACTTGTATTATCATAATCAAAGAATTTGAAAATAGTCCTGCGTTGAACGTACAGGACATGTTGACTTGTAAATAGTTATATTTTTGTGTGTGGTGGTAGAAAAAAATTATGGAAAATTGTTGAAAGGAAAAATAGTAAAAAATATAAAATACTTTAAATAGTTCTTGTCTCATTTTGTGTAAGGACAAATGTTTAGTTTTTCATAACATGAAATATTGAATATACATATTTGTACAAAAATATTTCCTTTATTTTTTTCAATCTAAATACATTAATGTTAATCTTAATATATAACTGTTCATATATTTGTCTGCCTGAATACATGGAAGTAAATCCAAATATTTATGATTATAAATATACACATGACAGTGACGTGACATAAAGCCAAGTATGGTGACCCATACTCTGAATTCGTGCTCTGTATTTAACCCATCCAAAGTCCACACACACACTGTGAACACACACCCGGAGCAGTGGGCATCATTTATGCTGCGGCGCCTGGGGAGCAATTGGAGGTTCAGTGCCTTGCTCAAGGGCACCTCAGTTGTGGTATTGCCAGCCCGAGACTCGAACCCACAACCCTAGGGTTAGGAGTCAAACTCTCTAACAATTAGGCCACAAGTTCCCCATTGACATTGATAATATGCAATTTTTACTTTTATTATATTAAGAACATAGACATTTAAACTAAAAATTGCATTTCTATATTCAAAATGTAGAAATGTATAATATTTACTAAAATGAAAAATCATCAAAATAGTAATGTGTACTCCAGATTTATATTTATACATTATGTACACTTTCAACATACTTATTTAGATGTACATTGATACATTAAGACGTTTTATAACAACCTCATGGTCTGCCCTATATAAATGACATGTAAAAACATACAAATGTATGTACAACGAGCTATTTAATGCGTAAACTTAAATGTATACACCTACATGCTAATGACAAAAAAAAGATAGCAACACTACTGTATTCACGAACAACACATAGGCTTTACAGCAATAATATGTTTGTAATCATTTTGAAAAACCATAAACATAAATAACGTAATGTTATATTCTTTACGCTTATATATTGACAGTTGCTGGAGTAGTTTAGTACACATAAACATGACACAAAGATTTGAAAACTTACTGTCGACACCAACAGCCGACGAAACTGCTTCCCATGCCTTTTCCTTTGTAGTCAAATCTTTGTACAATGCATTCTGCGGGTCATACAGAAGTTTGTGTTTTTCGACCTCAACGATGAGCCGAGTGTCATCCATGTCGCCTTGTTTTTGAAAAGGTTGGTTTAGGTCCACCTGTCATTGCCTGCTGGGATGCGAGCCTCCAACGATGGGGAAAAACATATCTGATCGCATTATGCAACTAAATTTTTCATTTTTTTTTTTTTAAATAAAATAATTGTTTTGAAATGATACAACTGAACTGTGAAATTGAAATGTTTCCTTTTGGCATGAATATAGCCTGTTGCTGGCATGCCGTTAAATCCTTAAAAAAAAAAAAATTCTTTATGTAATGTACTAAATGTACAAAGTAGTTTAAATGTGCATAATTTCAGTTTTTTTTACAATTTCAGGTCAATTCATGTTCATTTTGCCCACACACAATCTGCTGTGCTGCACTTGCAGCACAGCAAAAATAGACTCGGTACGTAAACGATCGCTGCACTGCTGCAGACGCACCGCTCCTGGAACGCAATGACGGACCGCAACTGCGTGCAGTGTGAACGCTCTAATCCGTTAACATGGGTGCGTAAAAAAATACGCAACGCATACGCACTGCAGACGGATTATGTGTGAAACAGGCGTGAGGCAGAGATCCAAATGCAGCATTTTATTAAAGTAGATTGGTCGTACAGGCAGGGTCAAACCAGGGACAGACAGGTATGGCAGAGATAGGCAGAATCATGGTCACAAAACAGGCAGTAGTCAAAGGCAGGCAGATATCAATCACAGAACAGGATAACAAGGCAAGGGTCAAAGACAGGAACAGACAGGAACAGACAGGATAACACTTGTAATTGACACACAGGGTAATCAAGACTTCAAAAACTGGTGGTGTGAGTGTCCTTTATAGTCCTGTTAATGTACTGCAGCTGGGTGTGGTGATTAGTGATAGTGATTGATGGAGTGAGTGCAGGTGATTGGCAGAGAGGATTCTGGGTAATGTAGTCCGGGAACTGACAGGAACATACGGTGATCATAACATCATCACTGTCATCATAGTCTCTGGCCTCCTCTATGGTTTCCTCTTCCTCTGATGTTGAAACATCTCTTGTGTCCTCATGTGGAGCCCATGTCCTGTCCTCAGCCCAGTCAATACTATGTAGAGTGCTTAAAATATGAATCAATGACACTCAACACGTCAAATCTCAGATCAAATATGTATAAAAACTACTACTTACACAGAGTTTTAAATGTGACTGAAGTCACTTTCATCGATGTCATCATTAATGTCCAGCGATGACATACTAACAATAAGAACATGTAGAAATAAAAATGTATAAGATAAAATTGTTGCAGATACACATAACACAAAGTATTGTTATCCGTCTGAATTTTCTCACTACCTTTAATCACTTTCAGAAGTTCAGTGTTTTTTCTTCCAACACTATATCCTTATATTTTGTCAAAAATATTTTTTATGCCTGACTACAGAGCCAATACTGAGGAAACGTCTACATTACATAAAGAAATCTTCCAAACTTTGCTTCATGTTTCTCTCTACTATAGTTTATGTCAGTTTTAAATCTGTTGCATTGAATAAATGTAATAAACAAACAACCTACCAACCTTACCATCAATCCTTTTCTATTGTCCTACAAAGAAGATTAACATCAGAGCTACAAAAGTTCTATTTCAAGCCAGAATTCATCCTGACATAAGTAAAGAATCTTGCATGACTTAAGAATAGAATTTATCTTCCAGAATCTGGCAGTAAGGTGTGGGAGTTCACTTTTAGTCCATCTCTTATCCTGAAATGTCCATCTTGCAGAGATGGACTAAATGATCTTCCAAAACTTACTGCCATATTCTGGAAGATAAATTCTTCAAACAGTGGTACAAGAGGATGTGGTGCTGGTCCTTCAGGAGTCACTCTCAAGCTGTCTGTCTATAAGGCCTATAAAAACCCAGTCTTCATGTACTTTATAACACTTCAGCTTGTGATTCTTATTAAGAGCAGGTCATTTTTTAGGATTCTTCACCTAACCTAAGTCTCTGAGATCCTGACACCTCACACTTCTGAAGACTCCAGGTACGTTTCAGTACTGGGAAATGGTGGCGCTGGAGACTAAAGGGTTCCTGATGGTTTCACACTTAATTCTTCACCTTAATTCTTAATAATTTTGCAGTTAACGTGTCTTTTCTTCTCCAGCTGTTTTTGTATGACCCAGCTGACCCAATGAGCATTTCACTGTCCAATGGTCATGCTTTAACTTTGCAATTTCTAGTATTACATTAGTATTGCGTCCTTCTCATGAGTATTTAATAATTTTTGACTTTTATGTCTGAGTTAAATCTCTTTTTTGGCTCATTTTATCTGTAAAAGAAACCCTGCCTAATTATTCTGCACACCTGAATATAGGGCATTTTTCATTTCCAGCCTTCATGAACAATTATATATCACTTATAAATGATTAAAAACAATATTAATAGTAGTTATTAAGATTGATGTGGATTGGAATTGGTAAAATGTGCTTGGAAAAAAAATATGATCAGAAAATCAACTTGCCTAATAATTCTGCACTCCCTGTATGCAAGCACTGCCACAGTAAACTGCGATACAACACAGGAAACACAAGCAACATGCGAAGTCATCTGACGACCCATCATCCTGAAAAGTTTGCAGATTCTCTCACAAAGAAAGTCCTGTCCGGTCAAAAAAACCCTGAAGGAGGCATTTTCAACAACTATGCCACACAACAGCGCAAGGGCTCAAGAAATCACGAGGTACATCGCGGAATACATAGCGTGTGATTTACGTCCCTTTTCTGCAGTAAATGGCAAAGGATTTAAAAGGTTAGTGGCCAAGCTTGAGCTGAAGTATCAAATGCCGTCGCGGGCTCATTTTAGTCAAACTGTGTTCCCTGCTCTTTACCGTGAGACAAAAGAACGTGTCATGTTGAACCTTAAACAGTCTGAGTGCATTGCTATTACCACTGATGGGTGGACTTGACGAGTGAATGGGAAATGCAGAGTTACGTTTTACAAACTAGACAGCTTAGCGAAATCACACACTGGCGTAAACATAGCTGAAGTCCTTAAATCTGCAGTCAAAGAGTGGGGGCTGGACAAGATTGGAACAAGGATCGCTGTTGTTACTGACAACGCAAGCAACATGCGAGTAGCATTAAAGGAAGCCGAACTGTCCCCTCACATTGCGCACACACTAAACCTGGCCTCCCAAGCAGGTTTAAAGGTCAACGCAGTGAGCCGCCACCTCGGTAGAGTCAGACGTGTAGCTAGTTTTTTTCACCGCAGTTCTACAGCCACAGCCGTGCTGACCACCAATCAAAACTACTCAATCTCCCTGTACATAAACTCATTATTGATGTAGTGACAAGATGGAATAGCTCTCTGGACATGGTGGAGCACTACCTTGAACAGCAACAAGCTGTTGCTGCAGCCCTACTGAGTGATGAACTGAGACACAAATCACGTGAAATTGACACTTTGGGATCCACGCTTTCGGACCTTGCAACATCTAGGCAGTGGAGAGAGAGAGGACGTCTTTGAAAGAATAGCATCACAGATGCAACAACAGGTAAAAAATGTTAACGCTGTGCCATAGAGAAAATTGAGAGAAATACAATAAAATGTAACAAAATGCTGATATAATGTCTTTTTATCATTTATGAACCAGGACCAAGATGTGCTGCCCAGGAGCCCACATCCAGCAGATCTGGACGACAGCAGCGCGAGCTTTGTGCCTCCTCTTAAGAAGCATGCCCTTAAGGACCTCCTTAGCTCTTCTTTTAGCAGTAATCAAGTCACAGGTGGAATTCAGGCAGAAATTGACTCTTACTGCAAAGACTGGGGTCATTTCAGATTAGATCTGAACCCAGACAGACGGGAGGAGGAAGAATGAGAGTGAGATGGGTGATCGATTATAAATAGCGCTGCGTTTGTAATCGATTCTCCAGCTACAAAAATAGGGTGATTTTTATCTACCCTCTCTCCCTCTTCTTCCACCTTCCTGTATATACGTATATCATGCTCAGATGCTGCTTATGGTCAGACTAATAGCTGAGCCCATAGTTTTTATCGGCCCACTGTTTTGTTTGATAGTAAGAGGATCTTTTAGGCTTAAAAGAACAGCAGATTCCACCCTTTCATGAGATAAGGAGTGTTAGGAGTCTTTGGTCATTGAGCCGCAGGGAGGGGTCTTTATTTTATGTTTTAAATAAGACTTTGTTTTCCTGTATAGTTTTCTTTGCATGTAGCAAAAGATTAGGGGGGTTTTCTGGGCAAAACTGAAGTTGTTAGGTGGCTAGTATATGTTGTGCAGGCCACAAAATGGCCGCCTCTTAGCCACCTGCTTAGTAGCGTCTCATCTGCTGTTTCTAGAGTAGTTTGAGTTGGCACTCGTCACTTCAATTTATACAATGTCGGCGGCTTTGATCGGCCGCCTGACATTTTTTGCTTGGGTATGTTGCTTTCCTTTCTTTTATAGGGATTAGAAGCAATATGTAAAACAGGCTTTGTTTGCTGTTTTTCTTTGCCCACAAGCTTAGCGGCTAGGCTAGAGCTAGGAGGGTTATTTGCGAATAACTTTATGTATATTATCCTCTTTGGATACATATTCCTAGTTTTGGCCTCCTCCCGAGGGGGTTGTTAGGCCGCATGCCCACTATCCCCTATTTATGTAGGTGCATGGGTTGAGTTGACAGTTAGGTTGTAAACTATTGTGGTACTTCCTGTTCTGTTATCTCAGGTGGATTAGGCCCTTATCTTGTTGAGGCAGATAAGTTATGCAGGTTTTTGTTAGGCCCCACGTTCTAGAACGCTATGTCAATAAGGAAATGTTTTCTTTTATAGGCCACTTGTTGTATGCTACAATCAAGTTGAGTGGACATTACTATCATGTAGTTTTTGTCCTCTATGGCTTAGTAAAGATTTGAGAATCTGTATGGAAGAACAATTTCCTTTTTTGAAATGACATATATTAAAGCTGCTCTGTGCTTGCTTTAAGTTCTAGATCCTTGCCCTACATATTTGTATGTGAGCTTAGTATGCTGCCACAGGTTGGCACCTGTCACATGATAGCTGGCTTGTTTTTAACCACTATTGTAGACATTGAGGAAAGATGGTGATTTTTTTTTTAGCTTTCTGTTTTTGGTCATCCCTTCGGTTAATCTTTCTAGCTTAGAATGTAGGCCTGTTTGTTACATAGCCTCTCTCTAGGTAGCATTGGTTAAGTTACCATGTTTTGGTTTGATCATTTTATGGTCACATCACTTGCACTGCCACGTGTTGTGCCACGTGTTGTTTGAAGTGTAGGCCCTATTGGCCTCCTTTAGACCATGTTGGCTGTGTTGGTTCCCTTTAGCCAATTGTACATCATTGCCTGTTGGAATGTGTATTACTTGGTTCCCTATTAGATCACGAGCTGTTGCTACATGCGGCGTGAATGGGTAGGCCCTCTTCGGCCTCCTTTCTAGTGTGCGTCTCTTAGTGTTCCAATTGGGCTGCCGCTTCTTGTCTCTGATTTGGTAGGCTCTGAGGAGCTTCCTTCTCAGTTCACTTGATGGCACAGTCTGGTATACCTTACAGTTGCTGTAAGCAACCTGTTACTAAGATCATTGGCCCTCCTTAGGCCTTCCTTTTTAGTTTACTGGGTGGCTCAGTCTGCAAGTGTATATTTACAATGACCGAACGCCACTTGTCACTAGGATAGTAGGCCCTAGGGCCTCTTTCTCGACTGACCTGCTGTACGGGGTGCTTAGAATCTGAACACTTCAGGAGCATGCTTGACCTGAGCGAACAGGCCACTTCAGGCCCGTTTGCGTCAGGAAGCAGCTTTTGTATATCTCTTCTGAGGAAGTTTTGATACACTGCTCTTTGGTGGTCTAGATTTGCCAATATACTATAATCGTTGGCCCTCTTTAGGCCTTCCTTTTTAGTTAACTGGTTGGTTCAGCCTGCGAGTGTATATTCACAATGGCGAACGCCACTTGTCATTAGGATGGTAGGCCTTAAGGGCCTCCTTCTTGGCTGACTTGTTGTGCGGGATTGCCTTGTATCTAACCACTTCAGGAGCCACGTGGCCTGTTTTGCGTCAGAGAACAGTATTTGTGTATCCCTTCTGAGGAAGTCTTGATACACTGCTCTTCAGTGGTTTAGATAACTGCCAGTCTGGCTTCGGCCTCTTGTTCCTGATTTGGTTGGCTCCGAGGGGCCTTCCCTTTCAGTTGACTGGTTGGTACACTCTGGTATTGACTACAGAAAGCCGTAAAGCCATCTGTTGCTAAGATCGTTGGCCCTTCTGAGGCCTTCCTTTCTAGCCGGCTGGTAGTTGCGACCACTTTAGAGCACTTATGACCTGAGCAAACAGTCCACTTCAGGTCTGTTTTGTAGCAGGGAGTTGTATATTTCCTTCTGCGAGGATTTATGCACTGCTCTTTGGTGGTCCGATTGTGGCAGCCACTTGCTGATGCCAGATGTATACTAAGGTAGGCCTCCTTCTCGGCCTCTGATGTAACATTTGGAGTTCAGCTAGAGTACTCTTCTCGCTGAGGATATAGTGTGTTTGCTAAATACTCAGAGTGGCTAGCCCCTCAGTGGACTGTAGTAAACCTTACTGAGGTTTGGTTTCTTACTATATTGTCTCACTGAGCCTAAGAAGAGATACTAGTTGAGCTCCAGCCACCTAGATGTTTAAGGTGGATTTTGTATGCTCCTAGTAAAGGCCAATGGACTTACACCATATGTTGAGAAAAGGTGGCCTATAAGGCCTAGGAACCTTTAACATATGGCATATGTTGATTTGTTTGTTGATCCGAGGATCTCTTCACACGCTGTTGGCCACGGGTCCGGATGGTACTTAACCTCCTTTGTGTTGGTTAGTATCCTTTCTGGTACCTAAGAACACTGCCATGAGCTGATGCCATGCATTTGTCGAGGTGACAGGCCTCTCTAGGCCTTCTTTGACAAAGTATTGGCGTATGTGGTACTCCTCTAGTTGATAGAGTAAAAGGTGCTTTTACCGAGTACACTGCTTGTTGGCTCGTGTTGGATAGCATGTGCAAACAGGCAAAGTGTTATCTCTGCTTCAGAACAGAGCAAATGTTCGGGGTGGCTTCTCTGGGCCACCTTCTGAATATTCTGATGGTTCATATCCATTTGTCATGCTGTAGGCCCCTCTTTGGCCTCCATGAGTGTTTGCCCATTACATGGTCTACCTGTTAGGCGAGCTTTGTACTTCCCTTTGGGTTGCGTACATAATAGTGCTTAGCTCCCAAAGCTGATTATGGTGGTTGGCTCTGTCCAGGACTCCCACTGGGTTTCAGCCTATAGGCTGGTTTGTGCTTCCCTGAATGATCAGGCTTTAGCGCACAGCCTCCTTAGTGCGTTAATCAGGCACTAAGTAGATCCTAGATGAGCGGAATACACTCCCCTCGATCTGAGGGTTCATAGCACTCAAGCTGAGTTCTGCTCTCCAGGATGCCCATCTCTACGCACGAGTTGGGGTGCTCCTGCCTTTCTGCAGTCACTCTTACCCGCTCCCTTTAGTGGAGGTTGCGTCTTGGAGATTCTGTGTTCAGACAGGGATGGCTTCAAACCTAGCATGTCTTATGTTAAGACCAGGTTAGCTTCCCTGGTGGCATTGAGGGTGACACTGTCCCCTCTAGTGGCTGGGCGGGGTCCCTTTCTTGGCTCCCTACCCTCATTCCCTAGAAGAGACCACTCTGTCTACGGAAGTGTGGATCTCAGAAGCTCTTAGCGGCCTTATCAGGTCTTCTCTCTTTGAGGAAGACCTCTTATAGGCCTAGCTTGGGCTAGATGGCCTTAGGGAATGCTGTCACTGACATCCAGGTATATATATATATATATATATATTGCTGTTGTATTGTGAAGTGACACTTTCATAAACTTTTCTATACTCCTCTGATTATATAATGGTAAATATTACAATATCAAAGCACAACAACAGTGATCAGCAATAATGATAAGCCTAAAACTCACAATAAAAATATAAAAATATAGATCATAACACACTCTTGGAGGTAAGAAGTGGATTATCCTTCACCTGAAATGCAAGGCAAGTGTTGTATGACAATAATTAGAAGTTTCCACAAATCCCTTCACTGGATTGGGATGTTCTCTTTTATTCTGGACGGCAAGGGCAGTGACTGTAACATTGAGCGTATTTTGTAGTATTAAACACATATTTATACCGATTTCATCAGGCTCCGAAAATTCTTCAAAAAGAACACAAAGAATGGCCTTCTCAGCTGCCATAGTTGCAACTCCTGCATCATCAGAAGAGGGTGTTCAACACACCTCCGTTTCCATTTAAAAACCGTTTTGCAATGCAGCCATGATGTTGGTTACCGTATGGGCAAGAACTATAGAAGTTTAGGATTCAGCATTATGGCCAGTTCCTGAACCTGTGAGATGTTGATATTAAACAAATATGTCTTTATTATAGTTTTCAATCCTGCAGGTCATTAGACATGACATGGAATCACTCCAAGACGTGGTTTTTATTTGGTAGTTAAACATTTACATTTTAACATTAAAGGTTCTATATTGTAATGAATTTAATATTACATTCTGTCTAAGTTACAGTCAGGAGGCCATTGAAAAGATTATTTGTGCTGTAAGAGAGAGAGAGAGAGAGAGAGAGAGAGAGAGAGAGAGAGAGTCTTAATGGAAGCAGGGATGTTATCTTAAACAAAACAAAGTAATATCACAACCAAGACAATCCCAGCTGACTCTTTTAAAACTAATTTATAATGATCAGACATGCTTTAAAAATGGTTAAGAGACCATGTAAAGAACTAGGTAAAACCTGAAAAATGCAACATTTAAATGTTTTTAGAGTTAACACCAAAAAAGCAAACCTTGAAATGAGCAGTTAATAGTCATGTGTATCTAGTATGTGTGTGTGTGTGTGCGTGCGGCAAATGGGGCAGACCTTCAAGAGTCTGCATGCTGTGAAGTTTGACGTTTACAACTGTGTGTGTGATTGCTCTAGACTCGACATCAGAGAACCAGAAAGTTTCTATTAAGAGTGTCCACATCACAATTTAATTTGCTAAATAGGCAGCAACTCACACTAATGACCCCTGACATTGAAGACTTTACTTACTGATTTAATTACAAATATGTGAAACATTTCATTTTTAACTTGACTGAACCTTTTAGCAATATTTCTGGTATTGAATAAACTACATTTATACTTGAAATTTTGCTTATTTTACTTGATTACTGATTCTTGAAAGATAAATTGATTTGCCCTTTGTCTGAGTTTCAAGGTGTCAGGTCTGTTGATAAAAGGCAGCGCTGTTTTTTTTGTTACAAGTGTTGTTATGGAAATACCAGATGAGGGACGTCAGTAAGACTTTCGCAAACTGGCAAGGACTTGAATGTCCTCCGAACGTCCGCCAGCGAAGGTTACAAAGCGGACCAAACGCGGACCTAGCGGACGTTCACAACGTCCGGGGGACGTCCCTTGTTTGCTGGGTTTCAGTTTGCACTGACACATGAATAAACTCGTACAACCTTTTTTAACATGCTTCTTTGTATCATTTTTGTCACTGTTTTGATTTTAATACAAAGATTATCTGATAAATATGGTTAGATTTCAGTTCACTTATGTGATTGTAGACAATGCGGCGTCTGAACAGGACTTTTATTTTGGAGTGACGACGTGACGTCATAAGACTAAGCCGAGCTCCTGCATCTGCTGTGATTCTGCTGAAGAAAGGTTTGTTTTTAAGAATTTAAGCTGTTTTAATCGATAGAAACAGTTCAGTGCCCGGTTGCATAAAGCACCTTAAGTTTTTCCCTTAAGTATGACACTTAAGGCGTGATTTCCCCTTAACTAAGGGAATGACTTAAGGGTGTTGCATATAATCTCTTAAACTGTTCTCTTAGGTAAGGGAAACCGTTAAGTGTTTAACGACAGCATCCCAGGTTTTGCCGTTAAAAAATTCTACTGTTGCCATGGACACGTTATTTGTTAATACGTATCGTGGTAAGTTTTCACAGAAAACAACATAATATGGATAAGGAAAACAAAAAAGAAAACCAAATATGAAAGAGACGAGAAACTCAAATTGATTGTTTACTCAAAATTGAGATTTCTGCCGTCATTCACTCACCCTGACGCCCTCATGTCGTTCCAAACCCATAAGACTTTCATTCATCTTTGGACAACAAATAAAGATATTTTTAATATTCTCTCATCATTTATGTCCATTTATTGAAAGACATCCATATGATTACGGCTGTGTCGGAAGCTCAAATGTGCGCGCAAGAACCAATGAGGGTTGTTTTTGCGTGTGATGCACGCACGTTTGCGCTTCCGTTTACCATATAAGATATGTTATAAGATGTTATATTTCATCAATGTTTATGTGAATAAACCGCTAAAGTACAATTTGTCTATCATTAAGCGGCCGATCGTGGCACGTTATACGACTTGGATTGAACCTGCTCACTCTGTGTAACACTTAAGGTGAAGTTTTACGAACCTTACGATATACTTAGGGAAATGAAGGTTAAGGGGCTTTATGCAACACTTACGCATTACTTAAGTGAAAAATATATACTTAAGGGAAATTCTTAAGGGTTTATGACGTTTCGCCTAAAGAAACCCTTAAGTAACACTTAACGGTTATTTTCTGCAACACCCTTAAGTTTAAGGGAAACATAAGGGCGATCTTAAGGGAAAATTACACTTAAGGTGCTTTATGCAACCGGGCACAGTGATTTATAGTTATAGTGTGTTTTGTTTTAAACAAGTGATGTGAAATGAGTTTATTTACTATTTAATGTAACATTGTGATTTTTTTTATCTAACTGTAATAAAGGATATTTGTGTGAGTAAAACTCATCCACTGATGAGAAACAGTAAACCTGCGTCTCATTTCTCTCTCTATATATATCATAAATCAGTTTATCATGAACACGAATTCAGTCTCTGGAGAGTTATGATGAACTTTTCAACTCCGAGTCAATTGAATCAAATATTTAGAGAAATGATTCAGTGAATCACGACTCGTGCTGCTCAAACATGAACGAGATCAACAAACACTAACAAACTAACTTATCATGTTTTCATCAAAAAGTAATCATTTAAATATAATATATAATTCTTTAAATACCAAATGTAGATCATAAACTTCTAAATATGAAGTGTTTAATTTACAGTGTTAGTTTTGAGTGTTTTTAACAGGTTATTTAAGACTATTAACTCTTGTTATTCTTTTCTTACAGATGGAGTTTATTAAAGAGGAGACTGACGATATGAAGATAATTATTAAAGATGAGACTGAAGACATGAAGACTGAAGATATTGAGGAACAAACAGGTTGGTTTTATTCTCATCGTTTTATTGATCCTAAAATGTCCAGCTCTACAGAAATAAAGAATATTTTGTGCAACTTTAAACCCAACATCTACTTCTGAATAGAGAACAATGAAAAACAAAAAACTTTGAGCATCTTAATGCTCAAACGTGCTTTATTTACATTTTAACATACCTGAACATAAACAGCAGTAATTGAACATTAAATCAAGCAAAAAAATTTTTTTTATAAATAATAATTTAATGTGTGTACGTGTGTGTGTCATATGGAGGAAAGTCAGCAGGACAAGTGTGTAAAACATTTTGAACAGAGTGAACTGATAATATTTGATGAAACCAGTGAAAATATTCACCTTGTCATTTGTGGTACAGGAAATCAATAAGCGCTGATAGATGAAATGGTGTGAAAATTACATGTTGAGACAAAATGATCATGGTTGTCATTTTAATGTTCTGTAAAAGTTCTGATACAAACTGAAATAAGTTCAGTTAAACTAACAAATTAAATCAGCAGCACTGGATTTGTGTGAATAAACATTAAAGGGAAAGTTGACCCAAAAATGAAAATTCTGCTGTCATCCCAAACCCATATGAGGGACATGGGTCATTGTCGGACATGGGTCATTGTTATGTGCTCATAAATATAAATTTATGTGTAACTCCTAAATGCAATGAGATATTTTTACCAAGCTTGACACACTGTATGTATGGGCTCACTGTGAGGACACATAAAAAAAATGGTTGTGCTATAATTAAACAAAACCTGAAATTTGCTTTTTCTACAGTACCATTGTACCTTGAGAAACAAAAAACGTAACTGCAAAATGACCAAAAATGATCTAAAGCCGTAACTCTGCAATGGTTTTGCATATTGACACCAAACTGTGTGTCATTGTTATGCCAAACTGACCACATCGATTAACTAACAGTGCCACCTACTGGTCAAACACAAACGGCAATTTATTTTGTTACTTTATTTTAAGATGACGATTACATTGTAATCACTCAAAGAAGAACTGAATAATTTTAAAGGATTAGTTCACTTCAGAATTAAATTTTCCTGATAATTTTAACTACATTTATTTACTACAGAGGTAGGGTTAAAGTTTGGTTTAATTTCATAATTAAGCATTATTAACTCATTACTATAGTGTGTAACTACATCGCTTTAAATGTGATTTGAATAGGATTTCAAACCACACATGATTGTAGCTTGAAATGGATTTGTATGAATTGCATTTCATGTGATTTATTTATTTATTTTGCAGTTCACACTTGCTAAATCTGATTTCAATCAGATATGCACAAAAATCAGATTTGGACTGATGGTGTGAATGTAGCCCAAGACTTTGTTGATGTAAAATTACGAACAGATTTTTGATATCTCGATCGCTGTTACCATGGCACCGGATTTATTTGAAATTTAGGGTGTTTTCACACCTATGGATCGCTTGTTTTGTTCCGAAACAGGGACTAAATTTGTTACAATGTTGCTTTTTTTTCTTGGTTCGGTTCGCTTTCACATGGCAAAATTTCAAAGCGTACCAAAATGCGTTAAGGTAAGTCACATGGGAGTAAAACTGTCCTCTTATTGGTCAGAATTTTCTCTGCGTCATCCATCAAAATAATGATTGACAAGTTCGCTCCATGAGTTTATTGTGGCTTTATTTGTAACTGTCGAGACACACACAAACACTTTATAAATGTAGCTCTCTCCCGCAGTTAATTCATATTTGCTGCGGCAAATTCAAACCCGCGCTCTTTCTCTCTCTCCATCTCTGGATTTCCCAGCGCTGTCTAGTAGGCGACCTGTTGTCCGTGTGTCTGTCGAGAGAGACCATTTGAATTTTATAATGAAGCAGAGCGGGAATTGAGACTTCGTCGGGACAGCATTCTCGCACGGAGAAGTGTAATTACACACCAGAGGCGATCGTTGGCTTTCAGATAATGTAAATAATGTGCTCACTCACAGAATCAGACATTACTGATTTTTATATAATATTTTCCGTTATGAAAATGATATAATTTGGTTGGTTGGTCCGTTAACTGGGTCGATTGCTTTCACATCTCAAGCGCAGGTGTGAAAGCACCCTTAGATCAGGGGTTTTCTACCTGTGGGGCCCCTAGGGGGTGCGAGCACCCGATTTTACTATCAAATCATTAGTCATCCACTAGAGGGTGCAATTTCACTATTCTCCCAGCTAATCAATGGCTATGGTTACAGCAGGTTTGGCGCAACTGAATTTGAGCAAAAACATCTCAAAACAAATGGACTGGTGGCTTGTAAAATCAAGAATATCAGATTTATAAAAACTGAGATTAAACGGTTATTTCACCCAAAAATGAAAATTGTGTCATTAATTACTCACCCTCATGCCGTCCCACACCCGCAAGACCTTCATTAATCTTCAGAACACAAATGAAGATATTTTAGTTGAAATCTGATGGCTCAGTGAGGCCTGCATAGGGAGCAATGACACTTCCTCTCTCAAGATCCATAAAGGTACTACAATCATATTTAAATTGGTCCATGTGAGTACAGTGGTTCAATATTAATATTATAAAGCGACGAGAATATATTTGTAGCGCCAAAAAAAATGTGGCTTCAGACTCGATCGGAATCGGACATTACCTCCCGATCAGGGAGGTAATGTCCGCATGACGACGCATCTATTGGTTAATATGGTTTGTTTAAAATAGCAACGTGGAATACAGACAGAGTTCAGATAATGTATGTTTCAGTCGATGGATGCGCAAAACGTTACAACAACGATAATCAGAAAGCGTGGACAAAACAGTCACTCTTTGTAAACTGTTAACTGCGAGTGCCGTCTGCTCTAATGTCCAGTCATTTACGCCGTCATCACCCGGGTGTTGACACACGTTGCACACGTTGCTGTCTGTATTTAAACTAACTCGTTTAAGCCTTGCTGATTTAAACCTTAAAGAACAAGACGCGAAAGAGAACTCGCACGCGCTGTGAGAAGATTTCTGTGCGCTCATCCGAAGCGCGCACACGCTTATTCCAGTCAGCGCGCAAATACTGAGTTCTCTTTCATGCCTTGCGCTTCGGCGGCCACATTCATACAAAAATTATGTCAACATGCCCGTCCTAGCGAGTATCCTAGCAAACATAGTCGGTTATGTCTTAAGTGAACGTATATTAGCCGAGAAAGACAGCGCATGTGGAACAGTAGGCTATATGTACTGGATCGTGCATGTCTTAAAGGGAAAACAACTATTCCTGCTGCCTGTATTTAATGTTAAATCAAACAACAAATAACAAAGAAATTACTCACTGCTCTTGACTGAATAGTTTTTGTAACTTCAATAATGATTAATCTTTATTTATTTTATACAGTAAAGATAATATGCAGTGATATTTTATATTTGATTACTATTTGAAAACCAAATACCTGAAAAACCTGAAAAGCACTGTTCCTGGATCTGTTTTTTTGCTCTTCTTTATTCTTTTTTCTCGAGGGCAAAAAAACGTGATCGGGACATCCCTATTATTTAGTGATGGCCGATTTCAAACCACTGCTTCAGGAAGCTTCGGAGCATAAATGAATCAATGTATCGAATCTGCTGTTCGTAGTGCCAAAGTCACGTGATTTCAGCCGTTGGCAGTTTGACACATGATCCAAATCACAACAGAGCTGTTGAGAACATATCCACATCGCTATGATCAGATGCTTTCTTTATGCTACCACCACTTTCATTTTTTGTTGTCTGTTTATTTTGTTATTGAGAGAAAAACGTGCAGTACTTATCACATTCTATCAAACACCTCTCAGGAGTGCGGATGGCATTGGCAGATTCAGTGAGTTTCCCGAGTTTTGGATTATATAACATGGTCTATTTTGCAAACAACTGACTCTTGTCAATCTGATGCTAAAGCCCCGGGTATACTTCACTTTCCGCGCCCTGTCGTGTCCGCACATCCTTCAAAGTATACTAAATGGATGCGGATGCGGATGCGTGCAGATGACCGAGTTCGACACATGCGCAATACAAATTTTTTCTATACTCTTTACCAGACTTGTTTCATCAATGGGACATTCGTCGGGCAGGATCGGAGAAGAAAAATAGTGCATCCACCATTGTAACATAGTTCAGAAGATACACCAAGATAACAGGAATCAAAAATGATGGAGAAGGCATGCCTCTTGAGTTTACTCTTCTTGTTTTTGAATCGCTCTTTACTCATTCTTCTTCGACTGCACATTGTGCTCAGTACTGTGCGTATTGTCACTTAGTGGACTCTTCTTTCCTGCTTGCGCTGTTGCACGAGCACCGTCCGCACGGAGTATACCTGGGGCTTAACGCTATTGATGCACCTAGCGCTTCTCCGGCTATGTGTCAGTTTACGTTCTGAGATAACGCTGACATCTGGCGGTTGGGTTTATAAGCACAATAGCACAATTTGACTTGCTGTGGAACAAATAATAGATTAATAAGACCAAAGATTGCCGTTTTATGTACTCAAATTGAATTATGTCTCATGTTTAACCACTATAAGTGTCAGTGGTAAATCCCCGAAGCACTGCCCGAGATGAAGCTGTTCTCTGCGCTTACATGACCCCTGAATGGCCGCTGATGCCCTGGAGCTCGCATCTCTCAAAAACATCTAAATTAATTGTAAAATAGGCGCTATTATTAAATATAAGTCACATATATATATATAATGTATGTATATGTATGTATATATATATATATGTATGTATGTATGTATGTATATATATATATGTATGTATGTATGTATATATATATATATATATATGTATGTATATGTATGTATGTATATATATGTATGTATGTATATGTATGTATATATATGTATGTATATATATGTATGTATATATATGTATGTATGTATATGTATGTATATATATATATATGTATGTATATGTATGTATATATATATATATGTATGTATATGTATGTATGTATATGTATGTATATATATGTATGTATATGTATGTATATATATGTATGTATATGTATGTATGTATATGTATGTATATGTATGTATGTATATGTATGTATATGTATGTATGTATATGTATGTATATGTATGTATGTATATGTATGTATATGTATGTATATATATGTATGTATGTATATGTATGTATGTATATGTATGTATATATATGTATGTATATATATGTATGTATATGTATGTATATGTATGTATGTATATATATGTATGTATATGTATGTATATATATGTATGTATATGTATGTATATATATGTATGTATATATATGTATATATATGTATGTATGTATATATATGTGTGTATATATATATATATATATATGTGTGTGTGTGTGTGTGTGTGTGTGTGTATATATATATATATATATATATATATATATATATATATATATATATATATATATATATATATATACATATATATATATATATAATGTATGGATTATGCAGGCCGTCAGCAGCTAGGAATTAAGTCCTACCATGATGTACAGGGTACAACAGGCCATATTTTATTCCTTTAGCCCTTAAGCCGAGTTCAGACTGCACGATTTTCAAAGTAGTCGGGTCACTGTTCTTTTCACACTGCATGACTATCTTGGCCAGCATTCAGTCGTTGCTGTGTTCAAACTGCACGATGGATCGGAGACAGAAGGTTTCACACTGTGTGACTTTACAATAGGAAGAATCGCCGACAACTCTGTCTGGCACGCAAACTACGTATCACAACCAAACACACGTGAGACGTGACAAGGAAACAATGCGATATCACGCGTTCAAGACCGGAGTTCTCATGTGAGACTGGCCCTGCGTTTCAATCAGCTCCCTAGCTCCCTAGGTAGTGAATTCAGTATATAATGAAAGTGAATGTGGCTGATACCCTCATCAGTGCCCTGACTACTGAACTAGGGAGCTGATTGAGACACACGGTGGGATTATTATTAAAAATAGTAGCCCGCAAGAAGCTTGAAATATGAATTGCCTGTGTGCTGATTTGCAGCGAAAACAACATAAATAAAAGAAGAATATGGAGGAGGACATGTTTGGAGAGACTGTGGATTGTGTGTTCTGCAAAGACAGTTGGAACTAAATAAATAACTTTTCAATGTGCTGCTGTTGCGGATGGTCAAGCAAATGTTTGTGTTTTGTTTCCGTTTGATAGAATTCCCTCCCCGAACTCTCCGCTGCTCTGTATCTTGCTCTCTCATTGGCTGTCGGTCATCGCCGATGTAGTTTTCAGTCAGAACACTTTTCACACAGCAGGATTTTGAATCGCCGACAGGTCCAGATATTTAGCATGCCAAATATCTCACGGGTGTCGGCGACTCGTCTGCGATTCTCTCAGATCGCGTCTTTGCTCATTCACACTGCGTGATTGTCACTCGCGTGAACGAGCACCGATTTGCCTGTGATTTCGGGCATTTGTCGGCGATTTCTCAAAACCTGTCGGCGAGCTAAAATCTGGGCTTTAGTTTCTCCCGTGGACCGTCAAGCAGTTTGCGTTGGGAAGACACCTCTGCTGGAAAGTCCGGAAAGATACTGATATGACTCCCATCAAAAGAGAGTGGGCTTTGGTTACGGGCGAGCCGCAGTATCTTAGTCTTAATTGTATCATGATGTATCCTGGCAATCATAACTTGCGGTCTGTTGTTCACAATGGGGCCAATGCGGTGAGCTCGGTCAACCTTTGTCACGCGGAAAATGATCTTCTCCCGATAGTGAAGGCAATAGGCCAGAGACAAATTGTGTGGGGTTGCCCTTCTCGATGTTCTCAGAAAAACCAGCTATCTTGATAATTTGTCAATGATATCTGGCCTCTAAATCCGTTACCTTGGACTTCAGAGGCACATTCTTTTTTGATAAACTTGCTAGAGTGCCCTCCACTGTGTCGGCTGACGAGGACGAGCCTTTTTGACAGTCTTTTTAGATTTATTTATCATCAGCATGTTAATCATGTTGAGTGATCAAATTTAGCAAGAGCAACAAAGTTTTAAATTATTCATTTCAACAAGTGTGATGGAGCTAATTGAAAACACGTCCTACACCATGAGCTGCTCTCTAGCGCTCTTTGGTATCGGGGGTATTTTTACGAGTACGTGTACAAGTATATGAGCTTGGTATCGGCCCAATACTGGTGTACATCCCTACTGAAAACCCCTGATTTAGATCATGTTGAGGTTTTATGTGTAATCATGGGAGCTGATTAATTATTGTTTATGGTCATGATGCGTGGCACATATTCAAGCATTTAAAAAAGTCCTTTTATAGTTTATTTTATAAAAAACTGACAACTGACTACAGGTCGGCTCCATAGTAGATTTCAAGCAATCAAGAGCTTAGAGAGTTACATGTAAAGTACTAGACAGATTCTGCTAGTATTGGACATTTACAAGTAACAGTATAACTGTAAAATGTAAGTTTTGTGCTAAGGAAAGCACATCTCATAAGTATTAATTTTTTAATTGTTTTTTTTTTTTTTTAAGTTGCCAGCCATCACCAGCATTTTTGATTATTACAAAACTTTAATGACCCCAGAAGATTTTGTTGTATGAATAGCTGAACATGCAATATGTCAAGAAAAATAACACAGATGATTGCATTAGTTTGCATGTACTTGATCAAAGCTTTTATCGCTTCTTCCTGCTGCTGCTGCTTCTGTGTTTTGATCAGGAGGTTTTGTACTGATTCAGATAAGTAAAAGCACCCCTACCGTATACCAGGAAAATTCTGTCAATGGTGGAAAGTTTTGTGTCAAATTATTCTCAAAATGTGTCTTAAACCAAAATTAAGGGTGTACTCACACTTGTGAGCACTTTTGACCCTCAAAGTCTAGTTTGTTTGGCTAGTGTGATTGCTCCGTACCATGCCCTGGCCCGCTTGAAGAGATTAGGCTCGGAACGGCTGTAGTGAGATCGCTAACCGTGCCGCAGTAGTGTGTGCTATGTCTGACATCATTACAATGACAAATATCTTCTATTACTAATAGCATAGTTGACTTTTCAATTAACTTAATTAATTCAAGTATATTTAGGTTTATAACAGTTCTGGTTCTCGCCTTATTGGTGAACAGGAATAGTAGTCTGCAAATTTCTCTATCAATGTCAGCTCTCCTCTAACAAGCTGATGATCTTAACCAGATGTGAAAAATACAGGAGACATACAAAATGTGCAGTGGTGGGTCCCTGTGGACCAGGTTTGAAAACCACTGGTGTATTGAGTATAAGATCTATAGACGGTATGGGCAACTCTGGTTCGGGAGGGACACTATTCTGAAGAGTTTAGCTCCATCCTTGATCAAATACACCTGCAAAATTTAACCCAACCCCAATATTTAACCCTTATTCTTGAGGACTGCTTGAAAATTACAGGCACATGTATTTAAATAGAGATAAAACCGAACTATGCAGGTCCTCCAGGACCAAAGCTGCCCATCCCTGATCCATAGGGTATGGTATAGATCAGGGGTGTCCAACCCTGCTCCTGGAGAGTTACCGTCTTGCAGACTTCAGTCCCAACCCTGCTCCAACACACCTGCTGTAATTATCAAGGAACCCTGAAAATCCTGATTAGCTGGTTCAGGTGTGTTTGATTGGAATTGGACCTGAAATCTGCAGGATGGTAGCTCTTCAGGAACAGGTTTGGACACCCCTGGTATAGATCATACATGTTGTCAGTTTTGATGCTTTAAATGTCTAAATTGTTTTGTCTATTTTTGTTCTAGACCTAACAGCACTGAGAGAGGCTAGCCATGAACTTAATGAAAGGGAAGAAGAGAAAGAACATTATGATAAACATGATTTTATGACTGGGGAAAGGTCAACGCTGGCTAAAAAGACTTCCTCACTAAAAAGAGTTCAAAAGACAGGAACTAAAAGATATTTCACCTGCCAACAGTGTGGAAAGAGTTTTGATCGACATAAAAACCTTCAAGTCCACTTGAGAATTCACACTGGAGAGAAACCCTTTTCTTGCCGGCAATGTGGAAAGAGCTTCAGTCAAAAGGGAAGCCTTAAAGTCCACATGAGAACTCACACTGGAGAAAAACCTTACACCTGCCAACTGTGTGGAAAGGGTTACATTCAAAAAGGAAACCTTGAAGTTCACATGAAAATTCACAATGTAGAGAGTCCGTTCGCCTGCGTACAGTGTGGACAGAGTTTCAGTGAAAAAGGAAAACTTGAAATCCACTTGAGAATTCACAAAGGAGAAAAGCCTTACACCTGTCAAGAGTGTGGAAAGAGTTTCAAACAAAAAGGAAGCCTTAAATACCACATGCAAATTCACACTGGAGAAAAGCCTTACATCTGCCAACAATGTGGAAAGAGTTTCAGTGAGAAAGGTAACCTTACAGCACACATGAGAATTCACACTGGAGAAAAGCGTCATACCTGTCAAGAGTGTGGAAAGAGTTTCAGTCATAAAGGACACCTTGTAGTCCACATGAGAATTCACACTGGAGAAAGCCCATTCGCCTGCCAACAGTGTGGAAAGAGTTTCAATGTAAAAGGAAGCCTTGAAAGACACATGAGAATTCACACTGGAGAAAAGCCTTACACCTGTCAAGAGTGTGGAAAGAGTTTCAGTCATAAAGGACACCTTGTAGTCCACATGAGAATTCACACTGGAGAAAGCCCATTCGCCTGCCAACAGTGTGGAAAGAGTTTCAATGTAAAAGGAAGCCTTGAAAGACACATGAGAATTCACACTGGAGAAAAGCCTTACACCTGCCAGCAATGTGGACAGAGTTTCAGTCAAAAAGGAGGCCTTAAAGACCACATGAGAACTCACACTGGAGAAAAGCCTTACACCTGCACTCTGTGCGGGAATGGCTTTACACGGGAACAGATCCTTAGGGAACACATGAATATTCACACTGGAGAGAAGCCTTTTACATGTGATCAGTGTGGAAAGAGTTTTGCATATAAATTGTCACTTTATTTTCACATGAGAATTCACACTGGAGAGAAGCCATACACATGTGATCAGTGTGGAAAGAGTTTCGCACATAAATCGTCACTTTATTGTCACATGAAAATTCACACTGGAGAGAAGCCATTCATGTGTGATCAGTGTGGTAAGAGTTTCAGATTAATGGGTAACCTGAAGGAGCACATGAGGATTCACTCAAAAGAGAGCTGTTTTAGACATTGTCACTCTGGAAAGAGCAGAGGTGTAAAGAGTACCTGAAAATCATACTTGAATAAAAGCACAGATACCTTATCTGCCTCATCTCCTAAATCAAACACCTGAGATTCACAACTAACTGCTAATGCACTTGCATTCATGTAAAGTAGCCTTGTTGGCAAGTTTGTGTGCGTAAAGGCAAACATAGAAGATATAATACCTACAATGCCTTTTTTATAGCAGAAACTGCTGCAGAAATATTAGGTGCCATGCAAAATGTAAGTATTGGAGTAAAACATACATTTACTTGTTTACTTGTGTCAGGTAAAGAGTAAAAGTTGCTAATATCTTGATACAAAGTAGCCAAAAAGATACTTAAGTACAGTTACTAACTGCATTTACTCAAATACTTTACACCACTGGGAAGTAGTTCCACAGACAGTCTCCGTAACTGGCAGGTTTAAAGAAAATTACCGTTGTTTGGCAAATAAATAAATAAATTAGGGGCCGTTACAAACACATTACCAATCATGGCTTTAAACATAAAGCTTATGTTTTAATATTTTTCCACTTGCGTGAGCAACATAATATATATATTTAAAAGTATTAGTTCATACAGGGTTCCCATGGGTCGTGGAATTTTAAAATTTCTATTCCACACATTGAAAGTCAGGAAATTTTATATTTTTTGTCCAAGTCATGGAATATAAGGGATTTTAGTTTGTTGCTAAATTTATGCTAAAGCTGTCGGACAAACATCTCCTCTTATGCCACTCAAATTCTTTAAAACAAGATGGGTAGAGAATGTCCCAATTACAGAGGGAATGATCAATATATTGACGAACTTAAATATGTGAATGCAATAGAGGCAGGCAAATTCCCTAATCCTGGAAATCCTGGAACCTAATCAAACAGGTCAATTATGGATCATTTTATCAAGCCTGATATGATTGCTAATGCAAACACAGTATTAAAACTGATGTCAATAGATGGCACAGACAAAAACAATCTCATTCATGCAACTAAAATTCATGTGAGGGTTTTCTGCAGACAAAATGCTGAAGGAACTGGTGTCATCACAGAAGATTAGTGAGAAGAGAGTGCTGGAGTTCAGGATGGTTTGCAGAAAGTGCTTACTGACACTTGCAGGGAAATCACAAGAAAAATTTCCACTTGTGTGCAGCATGATCCAGGGAGGATGGCAAGCAATAAAGATTCATCATGCATCAACAAGTTGAAAAACATCCTCAAACTGCTCACTGAGACCAAACAAGTAGAAGAAAATGAGTGCGATTGATATTCTCAAACAGTACAGGAAGTTCATCAATAAGATTGCTGAAGAGAAGGGCAGATTTCACTGACTTCAATCCTGTCACAGGTCAGGTAGATACCCTATTCTATAAAAAAGCAAGAGAAAAGGTGTACGAAACACTGTGGAATGTTGTGGCACTCCTCCTAATGCTCTTGCATGGAAATTCCGTAGAGCGAAGTTTTTCAGTCAAGGTTGAAAACATGAGGGAAAGTGTGGGTCATTTTAGGTCAGTAGGGGGAATTGATAACTCAAGGAGCAGAAAAACTAAACGTGAAAAGGAAAACTCTGATGAGATTGATGAGCTGAAGAAAAGGAGAACAGACCTCCAGGAGGATGCCTCAGCTATGGAGCAATCTGCTGATGACCTTGCATTAAAGGCACAAAGTGTAGGCAATCTTACATTGATTGCTCAGTCAAACAGTCTAACACGGTCTGCAAAAACTAAATGTGAAGAATGAACTTGATCACAAACAAAAGCCTTGTGTTTAACCTCTGAAAACAATTAATTTCTGTAGAATAGTATCAGTCCATTTAACAAATAAAAGAAAAAAAGTAGTGTGTATGTGTTTAAGTTAGATTTGTAATAAAACAACTGTGAATAAGTAAATAAAGTTTGAAAAATACTGTTTGTGGCTGTTTTTCATCTGCTCAGTCCATTCATTATAGGTCATGGAAATACAGCTTTTTAGTTTGTGAAAGTCAAGGAAAAGTCAGGGAATTTGACATTTGGCTTAGAGTGGGAACCCTGTTTACATAAATATAAAGTAATGAATTTAATAAAACATTTAAACGTGACATCTATGAAATATAGAGTATACAAAGAGAATCACAATGCTGACAAGCCATGTTCAGTAACAACATTTGGATTTAAAATAAAAATAAGTAAATGTTGTGTTTGTGTTAAACAGCCTCAGATCAGTTGCGCACTGCAAACCTGGCATCTGTGAAAGCACAATAGCACGTGCTGCTCCTGCATCATACTGCAAAGGCATGATGATGGTGCGTCTCAGCTCCCCTCCGCTGGCCTTCCTGCGTTGTTAACCAACGTTTCATTTTGACAAAAATAATATCCAAAGCTTAAAACCTGAAGAATTACCTATGTGCAGACGCATCGCAATAATTTAACATGAAGAGGATTATCTGTCTGACATAGCCGCTCTCTCTGACATTAACCTCGATAAAGGTTCGCTATTAGGCGCATATTCAAGGGCAAATTCCAAATGGCATATTTGAGCCCTTGAAGGGCACTTTGAGAAAAGGACGCCATTAGTGTTTCAAACAAAAGTGAAAAACTGAATCCCTTTACTAAGGGCCTATTAGTGAAGGGTACATGCAATGGTCACTGAGAGGAAGTAATCTTATCATTTGTGGTCATGTGACCCAGCGAATACTAGTGATTTATTTTTAAACTCAGATGATGGGAGAGTTTGGGTGTGATGGTATGGGATTGTTTCTTACTGTGCTGAAGAAGCAACAAATTACACGGTTTGGTGGTTAACCACTCCACCATCCCACCCCCCAGGAATTATGGAACAGTTTCTATTTAACTCAAAAGATTACGGCTCTCACAATAACTGCAATATTGCAATACCGCACTATTGACAAGCCAGCCACAGAGTACTGCAAAAACTGCAGCAACCGTGATATTTGCATGTTTTTTAATTTTTGAAAGGTTATGTCCTTCTTGTTTCACACCTCATGCATATGTACTAAATATTAAATAAGTTAATGATAGCATAATGTGTACCATGGTGATTTGTACAGAGGTTCTGTAGATTGGTACTAAGCAAGCCTAAACAGACAGTGAATGTAAGAGAGCTCGACTGAGTGTTTTTGAATGTGTAGTTGAAGGAGCAGTTTAAAGACCCAAATTCACTGGCTGCCCCTTATCATCTGTCTTGGACACAATATTTGGCTTAGGCACTTAGTTCAAAGGCATTTTTTGAAAAATGTCATCTGGCCAGCACCGTAAAAGTAAATAATAGCCTATACCACATAAGTTACGTACGTCTCTGTTTGATGTTAGGATGACAAACGGTTTACAAGGTATTTTTGTTTTTTTGCTGGTCTGCCTCAGTGGTCTAACAGCGCTCATCAGTGTCAAAATGACTGAGATGGCCAATCAAATCAAAGCAGGCGGGCTTACCGTAGAGCATGTATTCCATAGAGCATGTATTCCGTAGAGCATGTATTCCACCAGTTTAGCATTGAAGAGAGCGAGGTGAGATGAGGTTGCTAATTATTTAATATCAGCCAATTGTTTTATGATAGAAATGTTAAATGACCTACATCTATATCTAGAGATACAAATGGTTTGAGTTCTCAAATATGGCTATTTTGAGGGATGAAAGTTGCATGTGTTCTGTAACAAAGGGGGCAGCGCGATCTCCGAGAAAGAGAGAGCGTCAATGAAAGCAGCGCATATGGTGTGTAATATAAAGACATTGTTATGTTTAGCTGTTGTAGAGACGAAGGATTCACGGACTTCCACCAGCAAACAGGTTTTATTGGTACAACGAAAGAGACAACATCCAAACATAGGTAACATTAACATTAGAAAAGACATTAGTGCTGACGAGGAGGTCCAGGTGAAGATGATCTGTGATGATGGGGAGATGGTGAGGGAAGTGAGTGCAGGTGTGGAGAACAGGAGGATTGTGGGAAATGGAGTCCGGGACACACGGGATATATGACAGTACCTCCCCCTCCCGGTAGGTGCGACCTCGCGCCATAGATGTAACAACTGAGAGGGGGTTGGGCGTCCTGGAGACCTCACGCCAGTGCAGGGAGAGGGACGGACATCACCGGAGGTCTCCAGGACAAGTCTCTGAGCCCAGACCGGGTCCGGTGTCAGGGGCCAGGGTCAGGGTCAGGGGTCGTGGGCGGCCATGGCGGGTCAGGGGTTGACGGCGGCCATGGACTTAATAACAACATTTGTATTCTGCCTTTCAGCTGATAAAAATACTTTGTTTTTTAGTCCCTTCCAGAAAACACCATTACATCACAATGTAACATAACATGTCTTTATTTTACATGTCATTTAAATTAAATATCATTGGCATCATGCAGATAACTATTTTTGAATTAGGTGACCAGATTTCTGAAATGAAAACTGGGGACATTTCCTATTTTAGGTGAACAAAAATCTCATTTGTTACTATCTATTTAAAAAACAGGGACAATACATTTTTTAATGTTTTTGTTTTTAATTGTTGTGGGTTCCTTATAGGCTATTATTACATGAATAATTATGATTTAGTTTTATTATTAGGAATTTTTGCTCTGGTTTAAATACAACCAAAAAAACTTTTACACGATTAATAGTAACCACTGTGAAAGCAGTTCTAAACAATACTGTTATAGCCTAACATTCGTGTGACTTTACAAAAACATATTACATTTCAAAAATAAAACATAAATAGGCCTATAAGAAGATAAATATTTAACAAATATGTTTTAACATTATTGAATTTAATATTTTAATTTTCACATGCTGTTTTTAGCTACTGTACAGAAATTAGGCTACGACTGTTTTAACTTTTAACTAATTTTAACTATTATTTTGCATTTTAGAATTATTTTAAGCACAAAGTATGTGTATTATTTTATTTTATTTTTTATTTATTCATATCTGAGTGTACCTTCACCATGTAGTTAAGAGGAAATTGACTGCAGAACTTTTTTGGACGTTTAAAATTGTGCAAAACAATCTCGCACCCTGTTGAGGCCCTGTTATAAAACATACAAACAGTTTGAATAGTTAGTATGTTGCTAACCTTGAAACTGATAACGATGTTTATTTTGATAATTGACGATAATGGCGCTTTGCTCAGGTCCAGATCCAGATTACGTTCCTCATGAAGTAGCGGCGCGTACACGCGCGACCAAGTGTAGCTGCATAGCCCCCTCTGTTGGAGAACATGATCACTACACAATTGCTCCAGCAGGCTGCTGTATGCTCGTCGGAACAGACTGAAGAAAATGCGGGACATTTTCTCAATATGCGACGTGCGGAACAAAGAGTTAAATTGCTGTGCGGTACAATGCAAAGCGGGACGGGTGGTCACCCTAATCAGGGTAGATGCCCAGTGGTGGCGGTAACCCCCTGCCTTAGGTTGTCCCCTGTCTGGCCAAAGAGGATCTTACCCGTCATTGAGAAATCACCTCATGCACACTGGTTACCGCTCTTTCCCATCATGAAATCTCTGACAGTTTTCTTCAACAGTATCAGGTGTTTTCTGGAACTTAGGAAAGGTGTATTCATGATGATAATGTTCAAACAGGGAGACAGGATAATAACAGCAATATTTAATCACTAAAATCCATTAGACATCTTCAAAGCAGCAACATATCAGTGCTGAGATTATACTTAGTGAATTTAGTTCTCACAATCGTCCATTCAGTGTGATGTTCTGCTACATCTGTGACCGGAGCCATCGGCCCTGTATCATGGTGGAGACTAATGATTGGAAAAAAAGTTACTGGTCATTACTAGTCAAAAATGTCACTTCTATCAGTCAAGGTCTGTATTTAAAGACCTCTTTAAATTCATTGAGTTTTACTTTGTCAAATTTAACAACAAATTGCCCTCAAATGGCACTCATTTCTTTTAACATCCCTATATGATTTTCTTTTGGAGCATTGTGCTCTACTATAAATAGCTTTTTACCTCATAAGTTTAGATAGCAGCATTTAGCTGACTTTGAATGAGACAGACAGACTCTTAGGCATTCAGGGCTTATGCATTTTCATAGACTTTAACATAATTTCATTCATCTAACTTTAAACTCTAGCCCAGCTTAACACTTATGTCAAATGACATGCATATTCAAATAAACAATTTTAAAAGGAATTCCATAAGATTTCAATATTATCTTATTTTTATCTATTGTTCTTTTCTTAAGACAAAAACAATAAAGATGTTAAAGATAAAACTGTCTCAGTTCATGATAAAATGTAATTCATTTGACTTAACAAGTGTTCATGAATGGAATTCCATCAGAAATTATATTTTCATAACATTACTCTTATTAATCATTTATTGCTGAATTGGTTGATATCGATGGTTGATAATTCACTCTATACATGGGCTGCTTCACTGCATTATGTGAGAAATCAGTGTTCTGTATAAAAAGAAGCACTTCAGAAGTAGAAATTGCATTTATCAGACACAATGCAGAGAGAAACGCAACAGCAGTCGGTGACAAGCCGGTTACATTGACACTGTCACTCCTCGTGTTCGCTGGATTTCAGGAGAGCCAGGGGAAAACACAGTATTATACACAAACCTGTAGGGTCACTGCAATAATGAATGAGATCTTTGAATGAATTGAGCACAAATCAAATAGCTGCGTTGCTGTTTCCTCTGTGTGTGTGTCTCAGAAATCAGAGCTTGGCAAGAGTAAATCAACTAAAATACTACATCATACACATGTTCTAGTATTTGATATGTTTATTTAAATTATTTATACCTTGTATGATATGATACATGAATTAATGGAATAAGCACAGCAGGATCTCAAACAGCCGCGTTTCGTCACTGTGTGGCTCTCAGAATCCAAACTACAGTGAATGCAGAAAAAAACATGTTGCAAACATAGAGGAATGCATGACTAGTACTGGATAGTTTGTGCTGTTATTAAGCCCAAAGTTCAGTGTTTTGTAAGATTAAAGCTGCCAAAGAAAACACAACTTTAATCTGTCAACATTGCATACATTTGTAAAACATTAAGCCAGCACAACAATATTTTTTGAGAAACAGTCATATGCTGTAGGCTGTTTTGTCTGTCATTGGCTAAATTGTTAATCATGTGAGCATTACTGAAGATTATGGCATTAAAGCATTCGATTTGTAACGTTCTGAACATACAGATACAGCACACACATCTCCAACACGCTTTAGCTAAAGCATTAAGAATGAAGTTCAGAGTAGCAGTTTTTCTGCTTCTGTACAAATGTCAAGTCAAGTCAAGTCAAATTTATTTATATAGCGCTTTTACAATTGGTAATTGTTCAAAGCAGCTTTACATATTAGAAGCACAGAAAAAAGGGAAGTGATTAAAAATAAGCTGTACAAACAAGCGTGGTAATATGTAACATATACAAGATGGTGCTACATTAAGCCAATGTCGGCTGACTCCCAGGGAGGAAAAAAACCCCTAGGAGAAAAACCCAAAAAAAGTCCTAGGAGGGAAAAAACCTCTTGGAAGATATATATAATATATGTAAATGGATATGGAGATCAAAATCTGAATTATACATTTTTATTATAGAGATTAAAAATGGATTATATATAAATATATGTAAGCGGATACAGGGATTAAAAATCTGAATTATAGATGCAGCCAGAACTGGATCTGTGGGCCCATTGTCTCCTGGGCTACGTTGTAGTCAGGTCCAGACACATGTTCTCCATCTGATCTGGATACGGCCTGAATCCAGCACCCGGCAAACCTCAGGATAAGCAGAGGGACAGATATTAGCGTAGATGCCATTCTTATTCTGATGTACAGGTATATCTAGTGTTATAGGAAATGTTCTCGGTTCCGGCCGACCTAATTATTGCAGCGTAACAATCCTTTAACGGATTTGAAAAATGTTAATGTATTGATAATGTGTTATGTGCATGCAAGAGCAAAGAGATGTGTTTTTAGTCTAGATTTAAACTGACAGAGTGTGTCTGCTTCCCGAATAAAGCCAGGAAGATTGTTCCAGAGTTTAGGTGCTAAATAGGAAAAGGATCTGCCGCCTTCAGTTGATTTTGATATTCTGGGTATTATCAACTGGCCTGAATTCTGAGATCGCAATAAACGTGAAGGACTATAATGCATTAAGAGCTCACTTAGGTACTGGGGAGCTAAACCATTTAGAGCTTTATAAGTAAGTAGCAAGATTTTAAAATCTATACGATGTTTAATAGGGAGCCAATGTAATGTTGACAGAACTGGGCTAATATGGTCATACTTTCTGGTTCTAGTAAGAACTCTAGCTGCCGCATTTTGGACCAACTGTAGTTTGTTTAAAAGCCGAGCAGAACAACCACCCAGTAGAGCGTTACAATAATCTAGTCTTGAGGTCATGAATGCATGAACCAACTGTTCCGCATTTGTCATTGAGAGCATATGTCGTAATTTAGATATATTTTTTAGATGGAAGAAGGCGGTTTTACAGATACTAGAAACATGACTTTCAAATGAAAGATTGGTATCAAAGAGCACACCCAGGTTCCTAACTGAGGACGAAGATTTAATGGAGCACCCGTCAAGTGATAGAGAGTATTCAAGGTTTTTTCGTGAGGAAGTTTTTCGTCCAAAGATTAGGATATCAGTTTTTTCTGAATTTAATAATAAGAAATTTCTTGTCATCCAGTTTTTAATGTCAGCTATGCATTCTGTTAGTTTTGTGAATTTGTAGGTTTTGTCAGGGCGTGAGGAAATATAGAGCTGAGTATCGTCAGCGTAGCAGTGAAAACTAACACCATGCTTCCTAATTATCTCTCCTAAGGGCAGCATGTACAGAGTGAAAAGCAATGGTCCTAGTACTGAGCCTTGTGGTACTCCATATTTAACCTGTGATCGATACAACATCTCTTCATTAACTACTACAGACTAATAATGGTCAGATAAGTACGATTTGAACCATGCCAAAGCAATTCCACTAATGCCAATATAGTTTACAAGTCTTTTTAAAAGAATGTTATGATCGATAGTGTCAAAAGCAGCACTGAGATCTAATAACATTAATAGAGAAATACAGCCACGATCGGATGATAAGAGTAGATCGTTTGTAACTCTAACGAGAGCAGTCTCAGTACTATGGTATGGTCTAAATCCTGACTGGAAATCCTCACAGATTCCATTTCTTTCTAAAAAGGAACACAGTTGTGTTGAAACTGCCTTTTCTAGTATCTTTGACAGAAAAGGTAGATTCGAGATTGGCCTGTAATTTACTAAATCTCTCGGATCTAGTTGAGGTTTTTTAACAAGAGGTTTAATAATAGCCTGCTTAAAGGTTTTTGGCACATATCCTAGTGTTAAAGATGAATTAATTATATCAAGAAGTGGACCTACGACCTCTGGAAGCATTTCTTTCAGTAGTTTAGTCGGCATTGGGTCTAACATACATGTTGTTGATTTTGATGATTTGATAAGTTTAGATAATTCTTCCTCTCCTATAGTGGCAAATGCTTCTAGTTTTACCTCAGGGACACTACAGTGCACTGTCTGAAGCGAAACTGTAGACGGTTGCATGTTTTTAATTTTCTCTCTAATATTATCAATCTTGCAAGTAAAGAAGTTCATAAAGTCATTACTGCTGTGCTCTATGGAAACGTCAGCAGTTGAATCTCTGTTTCTAGTTAATTTAGCCACTGTGTCAAATAAATACCTAGGATTATGTTTGTTTTCTATTAAGAGATTTGAAAAATAAGTAGATCTAGCATTTCTTATAGCTGTTCTGTACTCAATCATTTTTTCTTTCCACGAAAGGCGAAAGACTTCTAGTTTTGTTTTCTTCCAACTACGTTCAGCTTTTCTAACAGCTCGTTTTAGAGCCCGAGTGTGCTCATCATACCACGGCGTTGGATTAGTTTCCTTAATCTTCTTTAGACGTAAAGGAGCGACTGCATCTAATGTGCTGGAAAAGAGAGAGCCAATAGTTTCTGTTGCAGCATCGAGTTCTTCTAAGTTGTCAGGTATACTAAGGCGATGAAACTGTTCGGGGAGATTATTTATAAAGCAATCTTTAGTGGTAGACGTGATGGTTCTACAATATTTATGGCTGGGTGGTGGTTTTGCAGCCTTGGCTAATTGTATTATACACAAGACTAGATAATGATCTGATATATCATCGCTCTGCTGTAGAATTTTAACAGCATCAATATCAATTCCATGCGACAGTATTAGATCTAGGGTATGATTACGACAATGAGTGGGTCCTGACACGTGTTGTCTAAATGCCAATCCAAATGCGTCTTTATTATTATCTACATGGATATTAAAATCACCAACAACAAGGACTTTATCCGCAGCCAGTACTAACTCTGATAGAAAATCAGCAAATTCTTTGATAAAGTCAGTATGGTGCCCTGGTGGCCTGTATACAGTAGCCAGCACAAATGTCAACTTACATAATGTTACATAAAGCACCATCACTTCAAAGGAATTATATTTGAAATTCTTTTGAGTGATTCTGAATATATTACTATAAATTACAGCAACACCTCCCCCTTTGCCTTTCTGTCGAGGATTGTGTCGATAATCATAACCTTGAGGACTAGATTCATTTAAAGTAATGTAATCGTCTGGTTTTAGCCAGGTTTCTGTCAAACACAGCAAGTCTAGTTTATTGTCTGTGATAATTTCATTTACAGTAAGTGCTTTTGAAGAAATAGATCTAATATTCAGTAACCCAAGCTTTATCATTTGTTTATCTGATTTATCTGTGATTTTCATTTTTTGAGCATCAATTAAATTTTTACCCTTAAAAGGTTTTGGAAGTTTTTTGTATTTACTAGTTCGAGGTACAGACACAGTCTCTGTGATAATATCTAGGTGAAAGAGTTTCTATGTGCTGATAATTATCTGAGTTCTGTGACATGAGGCGGCTAGCAGACGGTCGGTTTAGCCAGTTTGTCTGCGTCCTGATCGCAGGACGCGAATTTCTAGATAGAAGAGCAGCACCATCCCGGGAGGGATGAATACCATCTCTTTTCAACAGATCAGGTCTGCCCCAAAAGCTTTTCCAATTGTCTATGAAACCTATATTATTCTGCGCACACCTCTTAGACAGCCAGCCATTGAGTGATGATAACCTGCTAACTATCTCATCACTCCGACGAACAGGAAGAGGGCCAGAACAAATTACTTTTGCTGACATTGAATTTGCGAGTTCACACACCTCTTTAATGTTAATTTTAGTGATCTCCGACTGGCGAAGTCGAACATCATTTGTGCCGACGTGGATAATGCTTTTAGAATATTTACGTTTAGCATTAGCCAGCACTTTTAAATTTGCTTTGATGTCAGGTGCTCTGGCCCCCGGCAAACATGTGACTATGGTGGACTCGCAGTGGATCGATGAATGCCGGGCAGCAACGTCTCCACAGCTTCCCGATCTGGCGAGGACAGATCAGAATAACATACATCGGATAAATCCGCCATTCAATCGACAAGGAAGGTTGGTTTAAAGGAAAAAAGAAAGTAGACGGTAGCTAGCAGGCTAGCGGGCTATGGCTAACACTAGGTGATTACGCTGGTGGATTGCTAGTAATAAATCGTTCCGTTTAGTAATACTATGCAATAGGTTAAGTAATCTAGTGAAAATAAGAAAGTTATATTATGTGAATAGGAATAAAGAGAAGGATTTAGGATAAACTCCATGAAGCTCCGAGCGTAGGTCAGACAGCAGACAGGCAGCAGCGTTGAGCAGAGTTGAACCGTGCTACGCTGTGCTACACCGTGTTCAAATGTCTTGTTTTCGTGAAAGAACCTGCTGCTTCAGAACCAACTTGTCCTTTGAAAACATGCACAGATGTACTGAAGAAACTACAAGATCTGGAAATCAGACTTGCTGAGATAGAGGAACTCAGAAGGGATAAACAAAGTGAGATGACACTCAAAAAAGTAATTGAAAGCAGAAAAATGTGTTTTTTTTCAAAAACATGAAAAAACAAGAATTCAACTAGATTTTTCATTCAGGGAACGACTCTGTGTCCATGAATTTGGCAACTTACGTGTGTTTATCTCAGAAATATTATCCTTATACTAGTTTATCTCAGATATAATAATTTACTTTGCACCTGCACTCACAACTACCTAATAGCCAACAGCTTTGGCTCACTGCCTGTTTTATTATTACTGACCATCTATCAGAATCTGTGTGGCAATGCTGCTCGACTCGCTGGACGCAATATCGTGTTCATAATCGAAGGCGATTCATCTGCGATTATGAACACGATATTGCGTAGCTTGTCCGCGAACTACGGCTCTGTATATTAAGTGCTGCTCCATTTGAAAGCAGGTGATGAACATTTACCGCTAATCACAGAACCGGCTTTACTGATGAGACACGCATGACAATCGCATGCAATTAATCGTGCAGCCCTAATTTAAACGATGCCCAATTGGCACTAAGGGGCCTAAAGTGTACCAAGAAAACATCCCCCACACCATTACACCACCACCACCAGCCTGCACAGTGATAACAAGGCATGATGGATCCATGTTCTCATTCTGTTTACGCCAAATTCTGACTCTACCATCTGAATGTCTTCAACTGTCCAATTTTGGTGAGCTCGTGCAAATTGTAGCCTCTTTTTCCTATTTTTAGTGGAGATGAGGGTACCCCGTGGGGTCTTCTGCTGTTGTAGCCCATCCGCCTCAAGGTTGTGCGTGTTGTGGCTTCACAAATGCTTTGCTGCATACCTCGGTTGTAACGAGTGGTTATTTCAGTCAAAGTTGCTCTTCTATCAGCTTGAATCAGTCGGCCCATATATATATATATATATATATATATATATATATATATATATATATATATATATATATATATATATATATATGCACCCACACACCTCAGCAACTGAAAGCAGTTACAGCCCTTGAAAAAAAAGTGTCATATGTCTTGAGTGTGTCTGATTATAAGGCATAGCCAAATGAATGCACTGAACTTTGAAATACACTGCAGAATAATGCACAAAGCTATCTCAGATTCATAGTGCTTAAGGGTGATATAAGGGTGATAACAAATATTAGTGCATAGGGGTTGAGTTATAAAAACAGAATATTGATTTACTTTTTAATGTCAGTAAACAGTTTAGGCTTTAGAAATATGCTGCAGTGTAAGTGTAAGTGTACATGTAAATACTGTTTTATTTAATTATTTCACACAATTAATTATCCTTACACAATTTCTATTGTGATTGTTCAACCCCTGAAAGCCATGGCCATTTTCACAATTATAGTTAACCTCTAAATAAATAGGCCCATTAAAAAAATACTTGATTTGTAGTTATACTGTATTTATGTAGCGATTGATCAACACACGCCTCATGAGCAGCGGAACTTTTATTATGACACAGTCGCCGCTTCCGCTTTTCCGGTCATGAGTTTACAGGAGCTGTCCTTGTCGACAGAACCAGCGGCAGATGGTAAACAGTAATTATGTTCCATATATAAGTAACACAATCCACCATAAAACGTGCAAGAAGTAAATAAGGAACTGCTTGAAGCAAGCTAGTGGTTTGCTGGACGCTAGACGCTACTTCCGCATTTGTCCACGGCACTGTTGTCATGTGGTTTCTACGTCAGTAAAGGCGGTAACAAAGGTAACTCACGTCATTGACAGGCGACTGCACTGCCCCGTGTCCGGTTTAGAATGGGAATTTTCTCATGATTTACAAGTAGTTGAAAACATTAGAGATATTGTTAGTAATCAGCTGGACAAAATATATAACACTAGCCTAGTGGTTTTTGGATATTTTACTGCAAAAATTTTACATATTGTACCTTTAACACTAGAACCGCCACGGGGTAAATTTTACCCGCGGCTGTTTTTCAAATGTACATAACAGGTTTTCAATAAAACATTCAAGTCTTCCACTCATTGACTTTTACTGAAATTGTGTAATTTACAATCCCTTGGTGTTAAAAATTGCTTAGATAAAACCAGATCAAAAAACGAAGCATTTATACCTATAAGTGCCGCGCGGGTCAAATTTACCCGCTATATAACGCCTGTATTTCCGCGCTGTCATTTTCGCGTCCCCTTATGTTTAAACATTGTACATTGCTAGGCAACTTCTTCACTCACTGAATTAGCGGTCATCGGTTTCATAAATAAAGTCACAATGGAGTAAAAGTCGGCAATTTATGGATGCCGAAGGGGTAGAAGCCCTAAATGCCGTGAATGAATGAGAGTCTGATGAAATCAGTGACGAGTCCTGGGTCGGCTCAGCATCTGACAGCGATCCAGAGACCTGAGAAAAATTAGACTGAGTCTGTTCTTCAGGACAGGATTGCTAATAGTTACAGAGAGACAGAATCAATAAACTTTGGATATAAATAATTAAGGTGAAGCTGCGCGCTTGAATTTGTCATCGCATCATACATCCTATGCAGTGTGGTGAATTATTATTGTTCATTATTGTCTATAGGCTATTTTAGCAATTTAAATAACATGGGTTATCTTAATATATGATTAATTATAATATTACACCACCCAAATATGTATTTACTTCCTTCTAATTCTCGTTGTCAGTGCAGACTTGTTTAACTTGACCGTTATGAAAAGTGATTAATGTAGCCTGCATAAAAAAGCCTTGAACATAAAACAACAGGACAAAAATATAGTTGATGACAAAACATAATCATTTCATGACTCTAGACACTTCTTTGTGAAGACAGTGACATAATACAGTGAAATAATATGTTATTTAGCTATATAAAAACGGGTCTAATGTATGTGGGTAAAATTTACCCGCATGGCGGTTTTAGGTATACAGCGACCCCCGGCGGTTCTAGTGTTAAAAAACACTTCACAATATATTTCACATTAAAACTGCAATTTACAAACCTTTATGCTGGTTTTGTGCATTTGAGCTAGAGTGCCTCAGCAGTAGGTGGTGCTAAAGCTCCATGGTCCAATATGGTGTCCGATGTGTCGGTCATTGAAATTGTTAATTTCGCATTAACAAGTAAATGACGTGTTAACACGTAAATGACGCGTTAAGGCATAATTACGTGTTTACACATCAGTTTCACACGTTTTGGCCCTTTTGGCCTTCCATAACACACGACTATAGATCCACAAGGTTGCCATGATGTTGCAGTTACTTACTGGCAACGTCACAAAGTTACGTTTTGGCTACGTATAGGCACCTTTCACTTTTCCGGTTGCCACAGCGTTGACTGGTTACCAACACACAACTGTAGATCTACGAGGTCGCCATGACATTGCCACGATGTCGCAGTTACTTACTGGCAACGTCACAAAGTTACGTTGTGGCGACGTATAGGCACCTTTCACTTTTCCGGTTGCCACAACGTAACTAGTTACGTCGCCATGACGAAACTTTGGTCCATCTTTCTATGTCCTGTTTCAAGTTATCTAGTATCACAAAAAAATTAAATTTAACTAAATCCTTTGGATTCTTGGGGACGACCACACCGAGGTATTTTATCATGTCCAAAGCCAGTTTAAAAGGCAGACTCTGCATGAAAACTGGATCTATTTTATTGCTGATGGGCATGAACTCGCTTTTTTTGCCAGTTAACAGAATAACCTGAAAAGGTGCTAAATGAATTTAATAAATCCAACAGAGGGGGAACAGAGCGTACAAAAGAACGTCATCGGCATAAAGAGATATAACATGATCTACCTGGCCTATGCTTAAAGGTGGAATCTGCGGATGGTGTCTAATAGCAATTGCCAAAGGTTCTATGGCGATGGCAAACAACAGGGGTGAAAGTGGACACCCCTGTCGTGTGCCCCTGTGCAATTCAAATTGTGGCGATCTGTCAATATTTGTTAAAACAGATGCGCATGGATGGTGGTACAACATACTGACCCAAGAAGAAAACTTATCTCCTAAATTAAATTCTCTAATAGTGGTTAAAATGTAATTCCATTCAACTTGATCAAAAGCTTTCTCAGCATCTAATGCAATAATAGCCAATTTAAAGTGAGTTTTTTTGCTTAGAGTAAATTATATTTAAAAAACGTCTGACATTGAAAAAAGAAAATCTATTAGGGACAAAGCCGACTTGGTCAGCGGGAATGATAGTTGAAATACATTTGTTTAATCTAGTTGCCAAAATTTGGGTGAACACTTTTAAATCAGTATTGAGAAGAGCAATTGGACGAAAAGAAGACACGTTGGTCTCATCCTTGCCTTTCTTAAGAAGTAAAGAAATATTGGCAAAGTAAAGAGAAGGAGGTAATTTCTGCTCACAAAAAGAATGATTGAATATCCGTAACATAAGGGGTGCTATTCTACCTGCATACCTCTTATAAAATTCAATACAAAAGCCATCAGGGCCAGGAGCCTTCCAGTTAGGGAAAGCATGAAATGTATCCAGTATCTCTTGAATAATAATGTCGGCATTTAGCATTTCCAGATCAGCTTCACTTAAGTTTGGAAGGGGAAGTGAATGAAGGAAGTCTTCAATTGTCTCTGATGATACAGAAGTCTTGGATTCATACAAATCTGCATAGAATTCCATAAAGCGATTATTAATGTCCTTTGGATTACACAATATTGTACCATCTTTGTCAGCCATACTATGAATTGATCTACTAGCATAGGAACCTCTCAATTGCCGCGCTAATAGTTTATCTGGTTTATCCCCTATCTCGAAATGTTACTGCTTAATTTTTAGCAACATCTCATTCACCTGATCTGAAGTAATCTTATTATATTCATATTTAAGCGACATAATATCATTTAAAACATCTGAGTCTGCAGTATCCCTGTATAATTTTTCCAATTTGGTATTTCCGCTAAACGTTTATGTCTGAGTTTCTTTGCAGCTGACTCATAGGAAATTATATGTCCCCTCATCACTACTTTAAAAGTTTCCCATAACTCTGAGTCGGAAACATCACCTTTGTCATTGATCTCAATAAACTTAGCGGTGGGATGGTGTAGCCTCCATATATCAACAATGTCCAGTGACTCAGCAAGATGTTTAATGACTGACATAGCGTTAAAAGATGGATCTGAGCGAACAGGAAATTTGCCCAAGACGGGGTCCAACATGCAATTGAAGTCGCCACCAACTATAAAGTGAGTATCGGTAAGAGAAGGTAGAAGATTAAATACCTTACGAAAAAAAGCAGGATCGTCGTAGTTAGGGCCATAAAGATTTAAAAAAAGTAAAATGTTTAGAGGCGATTAAGGTGACAAGAATATAACGACCGTTAGGATCTGTTAACGTAGAAATATGTTTGAACAGAACAAAATTACGCAGTAATATTGCAACCCCTTCTGGCCCTACATGAAAAAGTAGATTGAAATACATGGGAAATCCAATTACATTTTAGGCCATGTCCACACTAATACGTTTTCGTTTAAAAACTTATATTTTTCTCTCCGTTTTGGCCTTCCGTCCACACTGAGACTGCGTTTTAAGACAACGAAAACATAGCTTTTGGAAAACGCTCTCCAAAGCGGATACATTTGAAAACACCGTCTTCGCGTCGTAGTGTGGACTGTGAAAACGGAGGCTTTTGAATACGGTGACGCATTTTTAGTCATGTGATGCAGTCATATGACCAATTCAGCCAAGACACGTCTCCCAGTCTACATTCTCGCTTGCTTTGGCCTCTTTATACTCCTGTGTTACTCACAGCAACAACTCCACCACACTGTCGGTCCATTTAAAAAACTTAGTGCCTTTCCTCGACATTGCCTCAAAGTTTCACAGAGCCGGAAAGTAAATAAACGCATAGCGGGAATGACGCAGGTCGAAGCTTTACTCATGCGCAGTAGGGGGATGTAAGCGTTTTCATATGTTTCAGTGTGGATGAGCAACTTTTGGAAAATGTTTGAAAATGATAGTGTGGACGCGGAGCGTTTTTAGACGAAAACTCAGTTTTCAAATATATCCGGATTAGTGTAGACGTAGCCTTAGGCGCTTCTGTTCACCATGCTTAATGTGCGTCTCCTGTAGGAAAATGATGTCAGCTGAAATGGAGCGTAAATACGAGAACACTTTAGCTCGCTTCACCTGACTATTCAAGCCGCACACATTCCAGCTAGCTAAAGTAATATCGCCTCCTTGTGGTGAAGTTATTGTATGTGCCATTTTACAAAATATATCAATTTAGCTGCAGAATCGCACAGATAAAATGAAGGATGAACAATAATAAACAATAAACACAAACTACGTCCTCCCACCCCATCCAAGCCGCTTCCCCGAACCAAGCGGCGTAAAAAACCCATATTATACTGTGGAGCTGAAAAGTAACAAAGTGTAGCAGTACTACAAAATTACAAAACCAATAAAACAAAGCAAAAAATAGGAAAATACCTGAGAATGAACTGCACCTCAAATCCCTGTTACATATGAAGAAAAATACAAGTTAGTCATCAAATCAATAAACACTAAGAATGCCCTGTCACGTATTGTGCTCTTAACATAACGTTAGATGAAAGAAAAATATACAGATCAAACTGATCTGCACCAGCTATGATATAGTACTCATGAAGGCCCCGCAGACGATATGACCAAACACATAAAAGTCAAAAGACTTGCCAAACAGTCTGACTGCTAAAAACATTTATGCAGACTGTGCAGAGTTGTCCTTGACTGTGATAGAGTCAGCAAAGGCTTGAGCTTTCTCGGCTGAGTCAAAAACATGTTTAGTTGAGTTGTGAGTCACGAGAAGGCGAGCAGGAAAGAGCAACCCATGACGCTGTTATAAAATTATTTGTCAGAGTATTGTCACTTAATGACATTTTAATGACAAGTTCAATTTGTACCACTGTACTTGAGCTCATGACAGCCAATGTCAAAACCAAACACATGACAGTTTAATGTAATGTAAACCCATAAAGCTAAATGATGTCAAATTGTCATGACAAAGACACTGACAGGTTATGTATTGATTTATGTCAAGTTGTCATAACTCGGACATCTCAAACAATGTCCTCTTTGCATTAAAAATGACATAATTGAGCGAATGACATTTAATGACAGTTGTCATAAACATTCATAAACCCTCCTTCATATTCATGACACGTGTCGTGTCATGTCATGATTATGAAGGTGTCATGTCAGTCTTATGCACACCCCTTCAAGTAAAGTGTTACCATTTTTTTCTGCTGTAACAAACTAGTACAAATGACTGAATCTATCATTTTCTTGTCTGATTTTGATTCTAATGATGTTATACTTGATTGCACTGTTTTACTGCTTTGTCTTCTGAGTAAATTTCATCTTTACAAAGCCAGAATTATCCACTGTAAACCCAATTTTAGTTTTTACTTAATTTAAGAAAATGTCAAAACATTTAAAATCAAAGGTGTCGGAAATGTTTAACATCCTTGAATTTGTTGTAAAGAACCTTTAAATTTATAATTTAATTTACATTCACGAAATGTAATACTGTGTTGATTTAATTATTATACTCTTTTGTGATGTCCGTATGCCCCCTATTTTATTGCATTTTTTCTATATGTATACTTAATGTACAATTCAAAAAGAAAATTGTGTTTCATTTTAGATGGACACATGAATGAACTTGTACAACCTTTTTAACATGTTTGTTTGTATCTTATTTGTACCTTTTTATTTTAATACAAAGATTATCTGGTAAAACAGTTAGATTTCTATGCACTTTTGTGATTTTAGACATTGCTGTGGGAACAGGACTTTTATTTTGGAGTGACGACATGACGTCATAAGACTGCGCCGAACTCCTACATTTGCTGTGATTCTGCTGAATAAAGGTTTGTTTTAAGAATTTGATCTGTCTAAATCTATAGAAACAGTTCAATGAATTATATATTTGTTTTTTTAACAAGCGATGTGAAATGAGTTAATTTACTATTTAATGTATTTATCTAACTGTAATGGAGGATATTTGTGTGAGTAAAACTCATCCACTGATGAGAAACAGTAAGTTAAACCTTGCGTCTTATTTCTCTCTATATATATCATAAATCAGTTTATCCTGAACACTACACGAGTTCAGTCTCTAGCGAGTAATGATGGAGAAACCGAACTTTTCAACTCCGAGTCAATTGAATCAAACACTTTGAGAAATGATTCAGTGAATCACGACGCGTGCTACTCAAACAGTGAACATAAACGAGAACAAACACTAACAAACTAATCATGTTTTCTTCAAAGAGTAATCATTTAAATATTATCTATAATTCATTAAAATACCAAGTGTAGATCATACATGCCTACATATAAAGTGTTGTTTATCATAGTGTTAGCTTTCAGTGTTTTTGTTTAAACCATTAACTCTGTTAATTCTCTTCTTAAAGATGGCGTTCATTAAAGAGGAAGAGAGTGAAGACATAAAGATGGAGTTTATTAAAGATGAGACCGAAGACATGAAGATTGAAGAAACATTCAGTGTGAAACATGAAGATATTGAGGAACAAACAGGTTGGTTTTATCCGCATCTGAAAAATGCGCAATCAGACGTGACGTCACTGAAGGGAACAAGATCAATATAAACTATAGGAAAACAATGGATCGCAATAACAGTTCGGACGCTGAGGAAATTGTAAATGCTTATTTATACTCGTATAACTAATCACAGCCATACAATTAGCCTGCTATGGGGTCAAGAGAGCAGGGACAGGCCAGAATTAGACAGAATAACGGTCAAAAGAGACAAATTGAGCTGTTGTGTGAGGAGAAGCAGTGGAGAACAGGACAGAGACCGGTGTTAGCTTATCGATATAACGTTAGGTAACGACATGTGCTCAGATCACAATATTGTACAGATTATTATCATGAATCAGGCAATAGCAAAGCTATTGGTCATCTAGGAGTAGGCCTAATTGATTACTAATAACAGAAACGAATAAACTTTGATCAAGCGTATGTCACGCGCGTTAATATCCATCCACACTAACGTTACGTGATATAGCCGTTTCTCATCACGACTGATTTGGTAGTTAGCAAATGTAATAATCAAACACAAAACTTAAAATGTGCACCGTAAGTCTTCATCGAACATTTTTAAACCCTGCAGTACCTTTTTATATGGTGTTTTGTACAAGGTTATATATTCATCTCGAAAAAAATGTTAAACCAATATGCACTTTAAACTCAATATCTTCTGAATAGAGAACAATGGAAAAGTAAAGAAGTTTCTCTGTTCATGCTCAAAAGTGCTGTACTATCATTTTAACATACTATAGCATGGCAGTAATTGAACATTAAAGTAAAAGTTCACCCAAAAATGAAAATTATCCCATGATTAACTCACCCTCAAGCCTTCTTAGGTGTATGATATTCTTATTTCAGACGAATACAATAAGAGGAATTTGATTTGTGGCTTCTTGCTTGAAGCTTGCTCTCTGGTTGACCACTGCCGTGTGTGTATTATGTGTCCTGTAGCAAAGTGCGGCAAAAACTCCATGACGTTAAAGGGATAGATGTGAATTTGTTTCTTCAGTCGAATGCAAATTATGGTTTTTAACTGCAACCGCTGCAGTCTGTCAGTCAAATAATAGCAGTGGATGGGAACTTCTACTGTAACAGTAAATAAAACTTGCTTAGACAAATCCAAATTAAACCCTGCGGCTCGTGACGACACATTAATGTCCTAAGACACGAAATGATCGATTTGTGAGAGAAACCGAACAGTATTTATATCATTTTTTACCATTTTTCTGTTCATGCTCAAAAGTGCTGTACTATAATTTTAACATACTTTAACATAGCAGTAATTAAACAATTAAGTAAAAGTTCACCCAAAAATGAAAATTATCCCATGATTAACTCATCCTCAAGCCTTCTTAGGTGTATATGACATTCTTCTTTCAGACGAATACAATTATTGACCTTATTCTGAATAAGACAATATTATGATTAAGGTGTTTACATGAGTTGCTTTTAGAATATTCCTTTCATGTTCCCGTTTTACATGTTATAGAACATAGATCGATTAACATCACATGTTCTCTACAGAATTTCACATATCACCGCACGGTTCATCTTCACTATGGGACCATATACAGTTTTGGGTGTTTCATTTTTAATTTTACGAAAATGGATACAGAGCCCCGCATATGAATGCAAGAAAAAAATAAATAAATTGTACACATAATTTACTAATTCATTCACTTGATCATGTGCATGATTTATAAATCGAGGGAACAAATTAGTAAACCATAAGCACAATTTAGTAAATGGAGGGAATGAATTAGTGAATCTTTCGCACGATTTAGCCTACAATTTATTTTCCCTCTCATGTGTGGGGCTCTGTAAATAGACGATGGTGGATACAAATTCTCCAGGAACAGGCCTCCTATGCACTTTAATTTGGCAACATTTCATTCATGCCACCTTTACAAACTCTGAGGTACTAGATGAGAGATGAGGTGAGAGGAATTTGATTTGTGGCTTCTTGCTTGAAGCTTGCTCTCTGGTTGACCACTGCCTTGTGTGTATTATGTGTCCTGTAGCAAAGTGCGGCAAAAACTCCCACATGACGTTAAAGGGATAGTTCACCCAAAAATGAAAATTTGATGTTTATCTGCTTACCCCCAGTGCATCCAAGATGTATGTGAATTTGTTTCTTCAGTCGAACACAAATTATGGATTTTAACTGCAACCGCTGCAGTCTGTCAGTCAAATAATAGCAGTGGATGGGAACTTCTACTGTAACAGTAAATAAAACTTGCTTAGACAAATCCAAATTAAACCCTGCGGCTCGTGACGACACATTAATGTCCTAAGACACGAAACGATCAGTTTGTGAGAGAAACCGAACAGTATTTATATCATTTTTTACCATTTTTCTGTTCATGCTCAAAAGTTCCTCCCTGTGGAAAGTATTAACAGGATTTAAAAATGAAATAACCAACATGGGAAAATTACATTCAGAATTTTGGTTTTGATTACTTTTTACGGTAAATCGTCCAGCCCTACATGAGTGCCGCGTTTTTAAGATGGCGTGTCAAGTTAAAAGAATTTCAACTTTTACATGCAGCGCCACTCATCAATGTCAGTTCCAAAACAGTGGACCAATCAGAAGAACTGGATCAGTTCGCTGCTCTCAAGCAGCTCTGTTCTACATGCCTTTTCCTTCTGCAGCTGCAGTTGGAAAATAAAAGAGCATAATCTCTAATGAGCATGATGATTATGATGATGATTATTGTTTATTTCGAGCAATAGTAACATAACAAAGCAATAGAAGCATTTGATTATACAAGGTAAGTTCACCTTACATAAACAACATAATCAATTGCTCGAAACAGAGTGGGAAGAAGTCAAACTTATTTAAACCCACCCCGGTCTGTTACAAATTAATAGAAATACAAAAACAAAAGTAGATGCTTCCTTAATTATTAATGTTATCATATCTCTCATGTAGGGCTGGGCGATATATCGCATGAGATTGTCACGCGCATTTCGTCTGTAAAGCCGGTTCCCTGATTGCCGCTAAATCGCCATCACCTGCTTTCAAATGAAGCGGCATTTAATAGACAGAGCCGTAGTTCACTGATAAGCCACGCAATATCGCGTTCAATATCGATATGAATCACCGTCGATATTGAACGCGATATTGCGTGACTTATCAGTGAACTACGGCTCTGTCTATTAAATGGCACTTCATTTGAAAGCAGGTGATGGAGATTTAGCGGCAATCAGGGAACCGGCTTTACTGACGAAATGCGCGTGACAAAAGCATTCGATATATCGCACAGCCCTACTCTCATGTATTTATACACATATGGAGAAGAAAAACAAAAACAAAAAAAACATATCTCAATACACTCATATATTACCACAGGTAACAATTATAGTAATACCAACAATGGTAACCACAATACCAACAAGGTAAGACACACAGCCAATAAATACATTAACAGACAATTAAGCCCCGCCGTCCTTGTACTGTGAAAAAACCTTCTGTTTATATAGAGTTTTAAACTGACGAATGCTTTGACATTGTTTGTATTCGAGCCCCAGACCATTCCATAATTTAACCCCACATACAGACACACAAAAACTCCTCCTGGTAGTTCTGACCATTGGTATTAAAAAGTTCCCATAGCCCCTCGTACTGTACAGCCGCTGTCTATGCGTGAATAACTTTTGTATGTTAACAGGTAATAGATTATGAAATGCTTTAAATAAAAATTGTGCGGTGTTAAATTTCCCAAGATCCTGTATTTTTAATAACTTTGTTTTGAGAAAAAGTGGATTTGTGTGTTCAATATATTCAGCTTTGTGCACTGTACGTATAGCCCTTTTTTGTAAAATAAAGAGTGACTGTATTGAATTATTATAATTGTTCCCACATATTTCAACACAGTAGCTTAAGTATGGTAAGATCAGGGAACAATACAGGGTATGGAGTGCAGTATAATCAAGAACATATTTAGCTTTATTTATTATTGCAAGGCATTTGGAGACTTTGTTTTTTATGTGTCTGATGTGAGTTTTCTATTGTGACACCTAAAAATTTTATTTCAGACATGTTCAATTTGTATCCCATCTATCTCAATGGGCTTTTTCGAGTTATTTTTATAATTACCATTTTTTAATATTCCTTAGTTCAGTATTTACAACATTAACAAGCTTATCATAACAGTCATCACAATAGAAAATATTAGTATCATCTGCAAACAAAACACACTTAAGTAATTGTGAAACATTAAATATATCATTGATGTACAAGTTGAATAATTTTGGGCCCAATACCGACCCCTGAGGAACACCACAAGAAATTGCACAACAGTTAGATGAGAACTCACCCATCTGCACATACTGTATTCTGTCACTTAAATGGCTTTTTACCCATTTTCCAGCCACCCCACCTATCCCATACCTTTCTAACTTCTTGAGTAGTATAGTGTGATTAATAGTGTCAAAGGCGTTTTTCAGAACAATGAATATTCCAATAGTAATTTTTTTTATTATCCAGTGCATTTGATATTTCCTCTATTGCATCAATTATAGCCATTGATGAAGATCGTTTGCTTCTGAATCCATATTGACTTTCGTTAATCAGTTTATAATTTTCAACAAATTTTTCTAATCGAACATTAAAATTTTTTTCAAGAATTTTTGAAAATTGAGGAAGCTGTGAAATCGGTCTGTAATTAGTAAAGTTATGTTTATTTCCATTTTTAAATATTGGTATAACTTTTGCAATTTTCATTTTCTTGGTAACACAGCCATTTTGAAGTGACAGATTACAGATGTGCGTTAGAGGTGCTTTAATATTATTTATAACTTTTTTTAATAGTGCCATATTGATGGAGTGACAGTCCATAGAATATTTATTTTCAGACTTTTGAACAATATCCATTACTTCTTTCTCACTAACTGGTGAAAGAAAGATAGAATTAGGATTTTTTTTCAGTTTTTCCAATATTATGCTCTATATGTTCATCTGGGATTCTTTCTGCCAAATCAGGACCAATATTTATAAAAATGTATTGAAGCTATTAACTACTTTATCCATATTTTGATACTCATCATTTGAATCAACAAAATATTCTGGGTATGTTTTTTGTTTTAAACCTTTTTTGAGAATGCCATTTAATAAATCCCATGTTCCTTTTATATTGGTTTTATTCTCAGTTAATAATTTCTTATAATATAATATTTTGGCTAATCTTATTACATCAGTTAATTTGTTTATGTACAATTTATATCTAATCTCAGCTTCTTTAGTTTTCAATTTAATGAACGATTTATAAAGATTATTTTTCTTTTTACATGAATTTTGTACACCTTTAGTCATCCAGGGACATTTTGAATATTTCTTCTGTTTGCTATAAACTGAAATGGGGCAGTGCTTATCATATAATGATGTGAATATTTCTAAAAAGTTATTGTAAGCTCTGTCTGTATCGATTGCTCCATAAATGGAGCTCCAGTTTTGCACTCCCAGGTCATCATTAAATGCATTAATTGCTTCTTGAGTTTGTAATCTTTTGCAAGTCACATTACAGATTTCACTAGTTTTAGAAACATTACAGTCATATATGGAAAAAACAGGTAAGTGGTCTGTAATATCACAAAGAAGCAGCCCGTTTATGTTATTTGTCAAATTATTTGTAAAAATTTTATTAATTAAGGTTGCACTGTGTGATGTGATTCTACTAGGTTTTGTAATTGTTGGGAATAAAGATATAGAGTACATTCTTTCAATGAATTCATCAGTCAATTTATGTTTGTTTGGATTTAAAAGGTCAATATTAAAGTCCCCACAGATGAATATAGGTTTATTGTTAACAGCTGAAAACAGTTTCTCCAACTCTTCATTGAAAATATCAACACTTGATCCAGGTGATCTATAAACACAACTCATAATAATGTTTTTTTTCTTTCCATTATTGATCTCTATTGTTAAGCATTCCATTACATTATCAAATGCTGTTGACATATTGATCAGAACAGAATGTTTTATAGTTTTGTGCACATAGAGCGCAACCCTGCCTCCTATTTTATTTTGTCTGTTTACGTAATGGAGATCATAATCATCTATTTCAAAGTCGATTCCTTTCTCTTGATTGAACCAGGTTTCAGATATAGCTATAACACTGAAAGGATAAACGAAATTTTTTGCATTGAAATTCTTATACATACTTCTGCTGTTAAAATGGGTAATAGACAATTTGTCCTTGGTAATGCAATTATTGCTATACTGTTCATTTGTATAGTAATTGCACTTATTATTTATGTACGAAAGAAAATTGTTGTCGGGATCAATATCAGTCTCTACATCATGCATATTGTACTCGTGTTCAATTGCATCTAAGTCCAGTTGTTGGAGATCTGTCTCTGTATAATTTTCCTTTTGGCTAACTGTATGTAGCTCAGTGTTAATTCTAATAGTATAAGTCAGATGTTACCTTATTTGTTTCCAGATGGCTGATGTACATTATGATTACTGATACTTGTCCAACTCCTATATTCCTTACTGTGAGAATTTTCGCCTCCTCAGGAGACCCATTTAACTTGATGAAGATTTTGCAATTTGTTACCCATGTATGTTGGATTTTTCGTTGTTTCTTGAGGTATCTTGCTTTCCTTGCTATTTCAGCATTCTTTTTTATTAAATGTTCATTTATATATATATATATATTCGTCCCTTTGAGTTTGCGGCCTTGTTTTAGCAATGCCGTCTTGTTTTCCCTGTTAACAAATCTCAGAATAACTGCTGATCTGTCGTTATTGATCCTTTTGGGTAAAGGGTGGCATGCTTCAATGCAATCCAGGTCCAGCTCTACTCCTTTGCTCTGCAGAAAGGCTGCCACTTGTTGCTCCACTGAGCGTACCTCCTCCTCCCCTGGGTCATTAACGTTGACCGCAGATACCGCGCGTGCGTACGAGCGTGGTTTGATGGGAATATCGGTGATGAGCAAATCATTCACCCGGGAGTACTGCTCCAGATCGTCCACCCTCCGTTCATGCTCCGCCATCCGTTTATCCTTTTCAATGTTTTGAAGGAGCAGCTGCTAACCTCCTCCAATAACTCAACAAGCCGATTCTGCTGCGTCTTCACAGTAGTCATCCAGCATTCTAGTTTTTAATCCAACATTCCTCTCGCGCTAGTTACTCACGCTTGCTACAACCAGTAACCGGAAGCTGACAGGACAGGCAGACAGGCTACAACCAGTAACCGGAAACTCGAGCAGATCTCTCGCGCCGTTGTATCAACGTCCCTTTGCACATGGACGACGGACACAGTGAGTGCATGCAATGTCTGGGCAAGTCCCACACAGAAGCCACGCTCATTGAAATGACCTGCTCTTATTGCAAGAGCATGAGTGTAGCCTCCTTGTGCTCGCGGACAGCGTTCTTTTCAGAATGCGACTCTGTCCCTCACGCCCTCACATTTTTCATCCTCCCAGGAGACCTCTCAAACCCATCCTCGACCTCAGATATTAAAATCAGGCCCTGATGGCCATGCAGTTTGAAAAAGGCTTCAGTAATCAGAGAAAAAGAAGTTTCCCCCTGTAGCATCTTGTTTTAGAAAGACAAATAATGCAGTTCTCATTCCATATCTAAGGGAACCGAGGTTACATTAGTAACCTAGTACTTTCATTATGTAGTTACTCTGGTTTTACTTCAAAAACCATAGTAAAACAATGGTTATTTTGTAGTTACTATGGTTTTACTACAAAAACATCTCAGTTATGTATATAACCTTAGTTCCCTAAATAGGGAACGAGACGCTGCGTAAATCGCTATGGGAACGCCTCTGCGTGATGTCGTCGTGAAGCACGTATGCAATCTGTCCAATCAGGAGACGGAACGTCATAGGCGGGTGACGTCACTGACCAGGAACCATAAAGCCAGCCCAAAAACACTGTCATTCAGCTTCTCAAGTCTGAAGCAAGTCGCTCTTGGGCATGCAGGGAGTATGGCAAGGTTACACAGTGTCTCGTTCCCTATTCAGGATGTCTGCTCCCACATTCAGGTACCCCGGGATGTAAACTGCTGTGAGGGATAGCAGTTTCCCTTGGGACCACAGAAGAATCTGATTCGCCAGTTTGTAAAGCGGGCGTGATCTCAGACCCTCCTGGTGATTTATATACGAGACTACTGATGTGTTGTCTGTTCTGACTAACACATGTTTGAGATACTTCCTCCCAGACCTCAGAGACAAAGTTAGAAATACCACCATCATTTCTAGACAATTTATGTGCCAAGTGAGATGATGGTCCTGCCACAGACCCCGTGTCGAGCGACCACTCATGATCACCCCCCAACCCATGAGGGATGCATCTGTCGTTAGCGTGACGCGGCGACTGACAGCCCCCAGCACAGGTCCCTGGGATAGAAACCAAGGTTGCTTCCATATGTCTAGTGCACGTAAGCATCGCCGCGTGACTCTGATCGTACTAAACGGATTCCCCCTCGGTGAGAACCCCTTGGTTTTGAGCCACCACTGCAGTGGTCTCATGTACAGCAGGCCGCAAGGTATAACGTTGGACGCTGCTGACATCAGACCTAACAGTCTCTGGAACTGTTTTACACTGAGTGACTGGCCTTGCCTTATGTCCGAGACAGTATTGAGGATTGATGATATTCGAGCCGGAGATAAACTGACTTTCACCGAATAAACCGAATCCCATACCACGCCAAGATAAGTGGTTCTCTGTGCAGGAGAAAGCACACTTTACTTTGCGTTTAGTCTCAACCCCAACTTTTCCATATGAGTTAGAACAACACCTCGATGTTGAACCGCCATCTGCTCTGATTGAGCGAGAATCAACCAATCGTCTATGTAGTTGAGAATGTGGATGCCCTGAATGCGCAAGGGCGTCAGCGCCGCATCTACACACTTGGTAAAAGTTTGGGGTGACAAGGCTAGGCCGAAGGGGAGAACCGGGGGAGAACATTTTACCTCGATTACGATTAATGAACGATTTTTTTTTATTTTTTTTGCCCTCATAGTTCACTGACAAGGTTTGTACTGTAAATAGCCTATGATTGACTATTAAGGTGGGATTTTTTTTTTTCCTGTTGAAAGAGTGATCTGACATCATAGCTCACTATCAGCAGTTATTTTATCTATGGTTTGTAACATTTCTTACAGGTTTCTGCTCATTGTAAATCAGATAAAGATAAATTACCACAGTACCAGTAGTGATTGCGTGTGTGAATTAGTCATACCGTCTCTCTATTAATTGTGAAGCTGTGGGTTGTAAATAGTTCCTTCAAAAGTAGAAAAAAATAGATGCTATAACTTTTGAGTTTCTAAGCTATTTTAGTGATAAATCACAGGACAGCGCTGACAAGTTTTTGCGTTCCTCTGTGTGTGCGCGATCTTCACTTTTTGCGCAGCTGTTTGTGTGAGTGTTCGTGCCACATGCAGCTGCGTGAGCGCGGCATAGATATATGTATATATCTATGCAAGCGCGGTAGCTCGATATAATAATACACATCCGATCGTCTAATCGCTTGAATGTCCAAACCATAAAACAAATACATCTGACAAAGTTTAGTCAAGACGCAAGGCTCACCGCTTGCGCGCCATCACTATGTGTTGAACCGGCGTTCACCTCCGTGTTTTGCTTTTATGCCACTGACTGGACTGGGCGGAGTCACGTGGCTACACACGCAGTTATGTTTTTAAGGGGGAAGTATTAACAGGATTAAAAACGAAATAACCGTCACAGGAAAATTACGTCGGTTAGAGGTTCTGAATTTCGGTTTCGATTACTTTTCGATTAATCGTCCAGCCCTACTTGCTACTGTTCGATTCAATTGTCGTAGATCTAAAATCGGATGTAATCCTCCATCTTTCTTTGGCACAATGAAGTAACGGCTGTAAAAGCCTGACTCCCTGCTGGGAGGAGGGACCCTCTCTATAGCCTCCTTTCGCAAGAGCGTCTGAACCTCTTGTGCCAGCACCAGAGCCTGCTCGGGGTCTACCACTGTGGCTAGAACCCCGTTGAATCGGGGTGGGCATGTTCTGAACTGAATCGCATACCCCTTTTCTATAGTTCGCAGGACCCACTGAGATACTTTTGACAGATTTTTCCACTCTGACAAAAAATCTACTAAGGGCACCGTATGATGAGGTGAACACTGTTTGTCTCCGGAGGGGACCACCCTCAGGATCCTGACCGCCCCTCTGACGTCAGGATCTCTTAGACGAAGCCCTCTTGGCAGGAATGACGGCCCTCAGATCCCAACTCCTCGGAGGGGGAGCACGGGTAGCAACACTCTGCTTCAGGTGTTGTCTGTATTGCGGGGAGCTCGTACTCGGCTTCTGCAGCTTTGCCCGGCAGCCAAAGGGATTTGGCCGCGTGCGGAGAGAGATGGCCCGCAAGTGTCTCTTCCGCTCTTGGCATCGCCCCATACCTGTGTCTCCTCATTCCAGCCACATTGCTGTAAATGGAGGTCTGAGGTGTGTAGACACGGGTAGATACCGGCTTCTTCCACGACCTCGACACCTCAGTGTGGAGGTCGGGAAAAAATGGTAGCGCCCGACGTGGAGGCTGAGCAGACCTGGATGGCAAGAAGCGTTCGTCAAGCTTGCTTCTCACCGTCTGCTCTTGCTTTTCGGCCGGCCAATCGATGCTCAACTTGGCCACAGCACGAGAAAGCACCTCCATGAGCTCCTCGCTCGCGGGAGACTGAAGTGACGAATCCTCAGACTCTCCCGTGGCCACGCTAACAACATCCAGCTCCTCAGAACTAGACGCCATTAACGTGACCATATCCCCCGGAGCGGAAGAAACCGCAAAGCGTGCTTCCGGCCTCCGGATGGATACACTGCCAGATGCACCAGTTGAAGGCAGAGATAAGGCATGGCCCATCTCTAACCCCTCTGATACATCCATCTGCGAACCCCAAGACATAAGGCGCCGCCCTGCCTCGACAGAAGCAGGACCCGAGCCCTGGGGAACACGAACCGAGCCACTCTCCTTGAAGAGAGCTTGGCGGGAGCGCAGCATTCTCAGCGGCAGCTGATCACAATGCACACAAGCAGCCCCCTTTGAGAGCTGCGTGGGCATGGTGCACTCCCATGCAAACAACACACATTTCAAGCGAGTCCCCATCCGGGATAAAACGCGGACAAGGGTGCACGCACTTCCTGTATAGCTGCTCGCTCGCCATGGTAATACTTTTCAAAGTAGACAGACAAAGGTAAATAAGACAGACAGATCAGACGGAGTGCTTGCTGAAGACACAGAAGCTGAATGACAGTGTTTTCGGGCTGGCTTTATGGTTCCTGGTCAGTGACGTCACGTGCCTATGACGTTCTGTCTCCTGATTGGACAGATTGCATATGTGCTTCATGACGACATCACCCAGAGGCGTTCCTATAGCAATTTATGCAGCACAAGTGCCCTTGAAAGGGAACTATATTTAAACTATGGTTATTGTAGTAAAACCATAGTTTTACTATAAAATCATGGTTACTACAAAAATCATGGTTGAGTTTCATAAGGGTGAGCGTTTGGATACTGATTGTTAGAAGGCAGCTGTCTGATTCTGTCTGAGTTGAAGAACAGGAATGGTATGTGTAACACTAGCATCACATTATTAGCGTTTGATAAGGTAGTCAAGCAAAAGGCTAATCATATTAATTCATATTAATTAATGACAAGGGCTGTGCCAAGTGTGTGAGCGCATAGGGGCTTGTGCAAAGTAACAGTTGACTTGAAATAAAGCCAATAAAGATAATTTTTTTGTCCTTCAAAATATTTTAAAACTATAAAATATACAAACCCAATTACAAAAAAGCTGGGACACTGAACAAATTGTGAATAAAAACAGAATGCAATGATGTGGAAGTTTCAAATTTCAACATTTTATTCAGAATACAACATAGATGACATCAAATGTTTAAACTGAGAAAATGTATCATTTTAAGGGAAAAATTTGTTGATTTTTAAATTTCATGGCGGCATCACATCTCAAAAAAGTTGGGACAAGGCCATATTTACCACTGTGTGGCATCCCCTCTTCTTTTTATAACAGTCTGCAAACGTCTGAGGACTGAGGAGACAAGTTACTCAAGTTTAGGAATAGGAATGTTGTCCCATTCTTGTCTAATACAGGCTTCTAGTTGCTCAACTGTCTTAGGTCTTATTTGTCGCATCTTCCTCTTTATGATGCACCAAATGTTTTCTATGGAGTGAAAGATCTGGACAGCAGGCTGGCCATTTCAGTACCCGGATCCTCCTCCTACGCAGCCATGATGTTGTAATTGATGCAGTATGTGGTCTGGCATTGTCATGTTGGAAAATGCAAGGTCTTCCCTGAAAGAGACTACATCTAGATGGGAGCATATGTTGTTCTAGAACTTGGATATACCTTTCAGCATTGATGGTGCCTTTCCAGATGTGTAAGCTGCCCATGCCACACGCACTCATGCAACCCCATACCATCAGAGATGCAGGCTTCTGAACTGAGCGCTGATAACAACTTGGGTTGTCCTTGTCCTCTTTAGTCCGGATGACATGGCGTCCCAGTTTTCCAAAAGAACTTCAAATTTTGATTCGTCTGACCACAGAACAGTTTTCCACTTTGCCACAGTCCATTTTAAATGAGCCTTGGCCCAGAAAAAAACGCCTGCGCTTCTGGATCATGTTTAGATATGGCTTCTTTTTGACCTATAGAGTTTTAGCCGGCACAGGCGAATGGTACGGTGGATTGTGTTCACGACAATGTTTTCTGGAAGTATTCCTGAGCCCATGTTGTGATTTCCATTACAGTAGCATTCCTGTATGTGATGCAGTGCTGTCTAAGGGCCCGAAGATCACGGGATATGGTTTTCTGGCCTTGACCCTTACGCACAGAGATTGTTCCTGAATCTTTGGATGATATTATGCCCTATTATAACTTCAAACTCTGCTATTTTTCTCTGATTGGTGATCCTCTGCCCATTTTGACTTCTGAGAGACACTGCCACTCTGAGAGGCTCTTTTTATACCCAATCATGTTGCCAATTGACCTAATAAGTTGCAAATTGGTCCTCCAGATGTTCCTTATATGTATACATTTAACTTTTCCGGCCTCTTACTGCTACCTGTCCCAAATTTTTTGGAATGTGTAGCTTTAAATAAATCCAAAATGAGCCAATATTTGGCATGTCATTTCAAAATGTCTCACCTTCAACATTTGATATGTTATCTATATTCTATTGTGAATAAAATATAAGTTTGAGATTTGTAAATTATTGCATTCCTTTTTTATTCACAATTTGTACACTGTCAATGTGTTTCTATCATCAAACACTCAGAATAAAGTGAGATGATCTGCTAATGGTCTGAATGTCTTGTTGAATGAGTGTTGATAAGTCTGAGGATCATCAATATTAACAGAGAAACTGCTGAAAACACTCTTTATTTCATGTCAATAGTTCCTGTTTTCACCTCATTTATTATGCTGATGTCTTCAGATCTGCTGTAAATTGACACTTAAAGCTCATTTCATTTTCAACAGACTGAGGGGATTTGTGGACCTCTAACATAAACAATTATTTTTGTTTTTGTACTTTCAACTGTTTTCTTACAGTTCTTTAAAATGTTGACAGATATCCAGAAACGTAGTAATGGAGAAACAGAATGAAGTTCTGAATTAGCATCAGTTAATTTACGATAGACCAATTTAATTCTTAATGTGCTTAGTTTATGGGTGAAATACAAAAAGTGGATAATATAGCATAAAAAAATAATTAATTGAAAAAGAATCTGTTACACTAAATGTTGATGTTACATTAAAACTTTTTGTTTTCCAAAAAGTAATTTAAAACATAAAATTCTTCTTCACATTTAGAGAAACAGTTAAACTATGAAATGATACATAATGTTAATTTTTAAAGGTACCATTGAACGTTTTTTTTACAAGATGTAATATAAGTCTAAGGTGTCCCCTGAATGTGTCTGTGAAGTTTCAGTTCAAAATACCCCATAGATTTTTTTTAATTAATTTTTTAACTGCCTATTTTGGGGCATCATTAACTATGCACCTATTCATGCTGCGGGCCCTTGGAGCTCACGCTTGCCTTAAACAGCATAAACAAAGTTCACGCAGCTAATATAACCCTCAAAGTGGATCTTTACAAAGTGTTCGTCATGCAACATGTCTAATCGCATAAGTATAGTATTTATTTGGAAGTTTACATTTGTTTCTGAATGAGTTTGAGGCTGTGCTCCGTGGCTAAAGCTAACGTTACACACTGTTGGAGAGATTTATAAAGAATGAAGTTGTGTTTATACATTATACAGGCTGCAAGTGTTTAAAAATGAAAATAACGACAGTCTTGTCTCCGTGAATACAGTAAGAAACTATGGTAACTTTAACCACATTTAACAGTACATTAGCAAAATGCTAACAAAACATTTAGAAAGACAATTCACAAATATCACTAAAAATATATCATGGATTATGTCAGTTATTATTGCTCCATCTGCCATTTTCCGCTATTGTTCTTGCTTGCTTACCTAGTCTGATGATTCAGCTGTTGAGATTCGCCTGTTCTTCTGAGGTCTTTTTAAACAAATGAGATTTACATAAGAAGGAGGAAACAATGGAGTTTGAGAGACTCACTGTATGTCATTTCCATGTACTAAACTATTATTCAACTGTCAAGGTAAATTCGATTTTCAGTTCTATGGCACCTTTAAGTGAGATTATTGTAATGGTAATTAATCAATGTTATTGGTATTTAAAATTGTAATGGTGCCCATTAGCTGTGCACCTTTTAATACTCAGTTTGAGAAACCTTCATATTGATTGTCAACATCAGATCAAACTAAATATTTTACATTTGTTTCATATCTGGTTCTCAATTTGCAGGAGTGTTTCCAGAATTCTAGCTTTCATTTTCAATGTAGTTTTAAACACTGTTATTTTAGGAATAAACTTGTAAACACCAAAATTTATGAAGTAAATGAACTTTCCAGAATGCCTGACAGGGTTGTGAGTGTAACTTGAGCAAAAATCTTTTCTTACAGTAACTTTGGTAACAGAGTTGATGAATGCTGTCATTAATTTTTATAAAAACTGGAGACTTTCTAGAAAGAGCCCAGATGATGTCACTTCCTGGGTCTCATAGTTTTAAGAAATCCCTGTTTTGAAAGGAGGAAAATCATGTCAGAAGTAACAGGGTTGGAGTGAATCGTGTAGGACACTGATAATAACACATTTAAAGATGCAGTCAGTCTAGACTTTGAGCATGAGAACTTTCTACAGACAAAGTCTGTAGAACTTGGATGACGTGATATTTTTAAAAAAATATAAATAACAAAAATGCTCTAATGTTTTAAATATAAAAAATATCTAAGACTTGATTTACTTTCCTGCTAAAACAAAAAGCTGAGATCAAACACTTTGCAATAAAACAAGAAAGCACCACTTGGATAGAAAGAGAAAGAGAGCACAGGACACACCTTGACCAAACTTTTTTCCTTGTTTATCTGTGCGAGTCTGAATATAGGCTTTTAGTTTAAAAGCATGCACATTTGGAGAAATATTGGATTCTCATATGTTTATGTCAATTTTCTATACAGAGGAGTTATATTTATTTAATATTCATTGTCATCACTATGAGCACTGGTGTTTGCAATTCATACTGCAGCCGGAGAGGCGCTCTCTGTGCATTTTTAGTCCACAGATTCATCTAAAAGAAGAAGAGGCTATTCCATGAATGGAGTTTTAATTCATACTGCAGCCGGAGGGCGCTAAAGAAACAAAGAAGTATTTTAAGTCTGTTTTTGCTTGCAATGTGAAAAAAACCTGCAAAACGCGCCGTGCGCGTTTTCAGACCTCAGAGAGTTAAATGACTTTTTTTTCTCTCATTTCAGACCTGATAGAGAAGAAAGCTATGAGAGTGAAGAACTAAAAGACATCTCTAAAGAAAAGAGAGAGCCAAGAGAAATCTTTCACACTGCACTCAGTGTGGAAAGAGTTTCTCAACCAAACAACATCTTAAGATTCACATGAGAGTTCATACAGGAGAGAAGCCATTCACATGTGAACAGTGCAGGAAGAGTTTCAGTCAATCATCAAGCCTTAAAGAACACATGAAAGTTCACACTGGAGAGAAACCACACACATGTGATCAGTGTGGAAAGAGTTTCTCAACCAAACAACATCTTAAGGTTCACATGAGAGTTCATACAGGAGAGAAAGCCGTTCTCACATGTGATCAGTGTGGGAAGAGTTTCTCACGATCATCAAGCCTTAAAGAACACATGAAAATTCACACCGGAGAGAGATCGTTCACATGTGATCAATGTGGGAAGAGTTACACACAAAAAGGAAATCTTAAGGATCACATGAGAGTTCACACTGGAGAGAAGCCGTTCACATGTGATCAATGTGGGGAGAGTTTCAGTCAATCAACAAACCTTAAAAAACACAGGAGGATCCACACTGGAGAGAAGCTACACACATGTGACTTCAATGTGACAAAACATTTCTAGAGTCATCAACCCTGAAGAGACACCTGACAGTTCATACAAAAGAGAAGCCACATTCATGTTCTGTGTGTGGAAAGAGTTTTTTCACAGCTGCAATATTTAAAAGAACATGAGAAAATACACACTGGTGTGAGAGAGTACATGTTGCTTTGAGTGTGAGAAGACTTTTTATTACAGCAAACCAATTAAAACTGCACCAGAAGAATTCACACTGGAGAAAAACCATACAAAAGTGTTCACAATGTGACAAGAGATTCAGTGATTCATCATCTCTGAAAAAACACGAGAGGATCCACAGCAGAGAGAAGCCGTACACGTGTGATCAGTGTGGAAAAGAGTTTCACTATTAAAAGTAACCTGAAGATACACATGAGAATTCACACTGGAGAGAAAACCTTACAAGTGTTCACACTGTGACAACAGATTCAGTCAGTCATCAAATCTGAAAACACATGAGAGGATCCACACTGGAGAAACATCTTACAAGTGTTCATACTGTGACAAGAGATTCAGTCGTTCATCATCTCTGAAATCACATGAGAGGGTCCACACACTGGAGAGAAGCTGCACACGTGTGATCAGTGTGGGAAAGAGTTTCACTATTAAAAAGACACCTGAAGATACACGTGAGAATTCACACTGGAGAAAAACCTTTACAAGTGTTCACACTGTGACAACAGATTCAGTCAGTCATCATCTCTGGAAAACACATGAGAGGATCCACACTGGAGAAAAACCCTTTACAAGTGTTCACACTGTGACAACAGATTCAGTCAGTCATCATCTCTGAAAACACACAGGAGAAGATCCACACTGGAGAAAAACCTTACAAGTGTTCACACTGTGACAACAGATTCAGTCAGTCATCATCTCTAAAAACACATGAGAAGATCCACACTGGAGAAAAACCTTACAAGTGTTCACACTGTGACAAGAGATTCAATCAGTTAGCAAATCTGAAACAACACAAGAAGATCTACACTGGAGAGAAGCTGCACACGTGTGATCAGTGGAAAACGTTTCACTATTAAAAATCACCTGAAGATACACATGTGAGAATTCACACTGGAGAAAAACCTTACAAGTGTTCACACTGTGACAAGAGATTCAGTCAGTCTTCATCTCTAAAAACACATGAGAGGATCCACTCTGGAGAGAAGCCACACACGTGTGATCAGTGTAAAAAGAGTTTCACTATTAAAAACCACCTGAAGATACACATGAAAGATCCATGCGAGTGGAGAAACCACATCACCACAGTCTGAAATCATAAGTAGTTCATCTTTGTGCTGAGAAACAACGTCTCTTTCTAAGACACACACCAAATCTCTCCTCTCCACCTATAGTTGGCGCTGTTGCACTGTCTGCTGTTGAATTATCCAGGTTGTGGATAAGGAGAGACCCCTGATGTGATTGCGAAGCATTTAGGGTGTACAGTAGTACATATAGTAAAGTGCTATATAAATGCCTCATTCATTCATTTATTCATAGTTATCCATTTCTCAATATGTGCTCTTTGTCTGTGTTCTTGTGAAATGTCATCCCAAGTCGCCGTCCAAGTACTGTTCCAGTTCAAAATTCACATCTAGCCAAGTACAGTCTGCAAATCTCTGGTTGTAAGTTCTTGATACACCCTTTTTATCACGAATACATAGAGAAGGTGACTTGTGCGGACTTGAGACAGCCAGGTATCCCAGAATGCATTGCGTACTAACCAGCAAGTGTTAGTAGCAGAGGAGAAAACCCAAGTAATTCAAACATACTACTGTTATTATGTCATGATATGTAGTTTTAAGAGTTTTCAGGCAAGAGTGTACTGTTTTTTTTACAAATTTGTGGTTTATTGATAAAAGTAGAGCCTATTTGGAGTTGTGAGATCCAGATGATCACCTGGTGCTCAGCGCTCACGTACCTCCCGCTGAGAGCATCCTTACCTTGGCTACTCCTTCTGATGTTTGCCGTTGACTCTGATGTCTCTGTAGTGGTTGAACATAATATAATTCATCTTTTGTATATCTAACGGGTGATCTTTGGTCTCATAAATCTATAATTTGTTGAACTAAAAAGTGAAATATCATAACTTTATATATACTTAGGAGTTATAGTTCACTGTTGTAGCCTACCAGAGCGCTGACTTTGTATGTTTGACTGAATCATTTGCTTTATTTTTATTTTATCTTCTTATACTTTTTGCTTATACTTTTGTAATAGCTATTTGGTAATTAATACTGATATCTAACAAAAAGAGTTAGGGTTGTTTTATATTTGCAGACTTATATGCATATATTGCCTGAACCACATATGTTTAATATTTTTTAAAATGTAAACAAATATAGGAAGAACTGTTGTTTTATAGTTTGTTTGGTTATAAATATACATGCAGTGAAGATTGTAACACTCTGCCTAAATAAGGCAGGCTACACAAATAAAGTTTGTTCTTTTCCCCTCCTAAAACTGTTTGACTGAGTGAGGTTATAACAAATAACCACAAATACAAAGAATAAATGCCAACCCAGAGTGTATTATACAAGAAGAAACAGAAAAGCAATATAGACAAAAATGTGTGTGTGTAGATAGTTCTGGCCTCACCGGTGAGGCATTTTGAATCTGGAAGCACATTGAGAAACAGCACTGTCCTGTGAAGAAGTCCAAAGCAAAAAATAACAAAAGTGAGTGGGCTCAATGCTTAGCCACTTTCTCTCCCCGGTGTCATGTGACTCGTTAATGTTACAAGGTCTCAGGTGTGAATGGGGAGCAGGTTGGTGTTAAAATTTGGTGTTATCTCTCTCACTCTCTCATACTGGTCACTGGAAGTTCAACATAGTATCTCATGGCAAAGAACTCTCTGAGGATCTGAAAAAAACAACTGTTGCTCTACATAAAGATGGTGCAGGCTATAAGTTTGCCCAAGACCCTGAAACTGAGCTGCAGCACGGTGGCCAAGCCCATACAACGGTTTAACAGGACAGGTTCCACTCACAACAGGCCTTGTCATGGTCGAACAAAGATCACACCCTTAATATAAAATGTGATGCTTCTCCACCCTTCACAATGAAACATTACATCAAGAGAAACTGCTACAATCTTACAATGTGTAATATTCCTGGTTTTCTTGTAACAATTAATTCAGGAGTAGTTTAAAGGGGCTTTATATAGGAAATGACACCCAGTGGTTGAAATAGGTATTGCAGTCCGAAATTCAAAATATTGTTTGCTCCCGCCCCCTTGTTCAGAGAAGCGGGTGGCCAAGGATACGCATCAAGAGGGAGCGCAAGTGACAATGGCTACGTTTACATGCACCCAAATAATCCACTTGTAATCAGATTGAAAAACGTTCATGCAAACGCCTTAATCGATCCGATTGAGCTCGATCCAAATGAAATTTCAATCGGATTGGAAGAATCGTTTTATTCCTTTTCTAATCCACGATCTAACAGCAAAAAATTACCATGTAAACGCTTGAATACGACTACATGGCTGCAATATGCGGTGTTTTCCCGCCAACTGGCAACCTGTTATGTCGAAATACTATTGGATAAGCTGCTGCACACGGTTTCACACAGACCCAAAACAAAGACAGACATTCCAACACGGAACGCACATTTCAAAAGTAGAATATCTGGCTGCAGCATTGTTTTTTTCTGAGAAACAAGTAGGTGAACTTAACATGTTTCCTAAATATCTGCTAACATATTGGGGTATTTTTATGCTTTATTAAAGTAAAAAGATCTTACATATAGCCCCTTTAATGAATTTAGGACAGATGTTTGACAGTTTTTAGGTTTATAAAACACAAGTTCTCTATTTTGAGGCCACCACCACTTCTGGTTTAAAGCCTTTACCAGCCCCTGAATCCATTCCAGTGTCAGAGTCAGCTTCAGTCCTTGAACTCCGCCCAGTGCATGCTCCTATGCCAGAGAGCACTGCAGTGCCCCTAATGACACTAGCAATTGTGTGTGTTTGGCCACCCACACAATGGCTCCTGCTTGCCTGCTTACCTGCATAAAGTCTGTTGATTCAGCTGTGCACATCCAGATGTTAATACTGGCTTGTCTAATGCCTTGAACTTGGGCTGGCATGTGCAAAAGACAGGGGCGTACATATTAATGATCCCGACTGTTGCGTCACAGTCGGTGTTATGTTGAGATTTGCCTGTTCTTCAGTGATCTTTTGCACAAAATCAAATTTACATAAGAAGGAGGAAACAATGGAGTTTGAGACTCACTGTATGTCATTTCCATGTACAAACTCTCTAATTACTTAACTATGCTGAGGTAAAATTCAATTTTCAACTCTAGGGCACCTTTAATGTTTGGCACAGAGGCCCGATATTCTTGTGAGGTGCAGAGCCGTATGTAGGAGGTAATTTACATTGACTTTTATATAAATATCATGTAGTATCATTTAGAAGTTAATAATTTCAATCTTCAATGTTGTTTCTGAAAATATCAACAGCACTGTGTAATCTGTGTTAGCAGAGGACAATGCCATTTCTCTGAAGAAGAAAATGGACAACATTGTAAAAAAAAAAAAAAAAAAAAAAAAAGAGGGTGGCAAATCAGGCACCATTTTTTGTAGGCAAGAAGGTCCTGTGAAAAAACATAAGGGCCCAGCAGATGAAGCAAGTTTGAACACAGGTTGTTGGGACCTTATGAAATTGTCCATTTACAAGAAAAAGCGCAGATTTAAGGGACGAAAAGGGATTTTTTCCCCCAAAATCAACAATGACCATCTCAAACCATTCAAAAAAAGACAAACCCCGGATACCCCATACAGCAGGGGTTCTCAACCTTTTGCAAGCTGGGCCCCCCCAAAGCTGGTTCATTGCAGTTGGGGCTGGGGTTCCCTTCAGTCTACTGTCAGTTTTCAGCTCAATAAGTTGTCCCTGCATATCAATTGATAGCTTGTTTGCTGCGCACACAAACGGATCTCGAACCCACACAAAAGAGCGATAATCCTCTTTAAAGTATGTCACAAATTGTTTTCTCATTGCTGACAGGTGCTCAGACGCTGATTGAAATAGGGAGGAGAAATGCGTGTGACGTGCCTGCATCAGTGATAAAGTCTGTAAGGCTGGGGAACATGTCGCAGTTCCCTCGACTGATGCGGCCATGCCAGAGGTCTAGTTTTTGTGTAAAGAGCGCTAGCACTTTGTCTGCAAGGTGCAAAATATGAGGATTTCGCGCCCTTGCAAAGACAGGTTGAGGCCATTCAAGCTGTCAAATATATCGACCAAATAGGAGAGAGACGCAAGCCACATAGTGTCATCCAGATGCTTCACTGCAGATCTGATTTGATTTCTGTCAAATACCACTTCACCTCCTCTCACAGCTCATACAACCGCTGTAACACCCGCCCCCTGGAGAGCCAGCGAACTTCAGTGTGCAGAAAGCAACTGTTCGTGCCCTGACCCCATCTCCTGCCTGCGCACCATCCACATGCATAGGCTAACGCATCGATCCCAAGCCAAACCATTTTCACGGATAAAAATATCAAGGACATTGAAAATGAAGAGGCCACAGCAGCAAAAACAGGACATCCTCCTCAATCACCTTGTCCACTTAGATACCTGACATAGGTGAGGAGCTGTGCCTGCCCAGCAATATCAGTGGATTCGTCCAGCTGTAGCGTGTAGTAAGGACTCTTTTTTACAAACTCTATTGCTCTCTGATATAATTGGACATGTCTACAATTCTCCTAGCGACAGTGTCATTGGACAGGGGTATTGCAATGAGTTTTGGCTGCTGCACTATACGCCTATCATTATTCTGCACCGTCTTGCGCTGCCGGCAAAATGAGAGTCTGGCAATTGTATGCGGTTTACCCAGTTGAGTGATTCTTTTGAGTGATTCCGCTACATACGATGCCTCCAAACCAACATTAGACATGACGCTACCGACGTGAGCCAACCCTGCAGTTTGCTTTTCGTCGTTCATCGGCGTCGGCTTGGTGTGTTCTGGCCTTTAGTCGCGTGGGTAGTTTTAGCTAAGTGTAGCTACTGCCTAGCAGATACTGGCTAGGGCTGAGATTTGATCTAATCTTTAAAAACAATGTTTGTGGGTTTAGTCTTTAAAAAGACTGTTGGGGTTTTGTAGTGAAGGCCCTATGTAAATCTAGATTGATAAAAGACTAGCGAGAGCTGGCACAAGTGAACTTGGCAAGAGACTAGACTGAATGGAGAGCTATGTCGTGAGTCAGATTTAAATGCAGTTTTTTATTTTTGTGTGAGAGTGGGTGAACATTTTTACCCCGTGTTTTTGACAATTGAGAGCCACCAAATGATGTGAATATGAAAAAACGAATAGGACAGTTTCGAACTCAGTTAGGATGCACAAAGACCTTAAAGGTGATAGAGAGGATTTTTCATCGACTGAGAATCCAAAGACTGTTACTGAGTTTTGAAATGAGTGCATGCGTAAGAAGAACCCCCCTCCTTCACAGCTCATTTCAAAGGAACGCCTCCCCAAAATGCGTGCACGAGTATTGATACATGAGTGTTTACCATCATTTCGAGGGAACGCCTCCCAAAACTCGTAAACACTCGTATTGGAACACGAGTGTTTACCACCGGCACTCGCTGAGTCGTGTTTTTTGGATGTTGGACTCACCGCTGGTAACTCATAATATGCAGTTGTTACTCCTGTCTCCTGACAAAAACACTGCATGCGGCACCTGGGGAGTGTGTAAAGATACTGGAAGGCGTGCAGCCGCGCTGCGTCTCTCACAAGGAACGTCACGGCAGTGATTGACAAGCCAGAGGGCCAATCATTTACGCGATGATCGCGTAAACAATTGGCTGATGTTTTTAAAAGGAAGCCCTACCTCGTGCACAGATGATGTATATTAATATTATTACTTTTCAAGTGCACCTAATAAATAGTCGTTTAGCAGTTAGCAAAGACAGTTTCAAGTAATATTGCAAAAATGTATAAAACAAAACATCCTTTAGCACCTTTAAACTTTTGAGGCTTGCACAGCTTCTCAAGGAGAAATCAAACAAATGAGCGCCGTTTTCTAAAGTCTATGAGCGCAGCACACACAAATAATCTAAATTGACATAATGCAGTTCAATTTCAAAATGTGGTGTTTTTATATTTATAACATTTGCACATTTGAATACAGTTCAGCAACATACATCACACGACCTGACGATCAAGAGAGCTGACAATTGACCATCTTACCTCGCTATTGAAAATGTATGACACTGATATGACAGTTCATCAAACAAGTTAATAATATTAAAGTCAGTTACAGTTTAGATGAAATAATAACTGTTTTGTTCTATTTTAGTAAACGAAAATAGATCCGATGAATCCAAAAAAAGATCACAACATCTCATAGCAACACTCTAGTTGTGTTTTGAATGATTCAGTGTTTTCTGAACAGATCGTTCTGAGTCAAAGATTCAACTGACCCCATTCTACAAAAGCATCTGTCTTCATTCTTGATGAGAATCGGCCGTTTGAGAACAGATTCGTGAATGAATGATTCAGCATGACTCGCTTAATAAAACCGCTTAACATCACCTGCATTTGCACTATCGACAAACCAAATTTGTTCAAAACTTTTTTAAAAAAAAATCAAATCAATCCAAACACAATTTTAATTTTTTATTCAGGAGTTATGTATATATAAAACTATAACTTTTTATGACAGTAGTTTTAATGATTTTTTTTCAGTTTTTTTTTCCTCCCATCCTGTAGCCTACTCACGCCCGCCCGGGAGGAGGTGTGAACACTTGTAAGGTGTTTCTCCATTGTGAATTATCTGGTGCAGTTTTAAACTGTTTGCTGTAGTAAAAGTCTTCATAGCACTCAAAGCACATGTACTCTCTCATGTACTCTCACATGTACTCTATTAGTATGAATGTTCTCATGTTCTTGTAAACTATACAGCAGTGAAAAACTCTTTCCACACACAGAACATGAATGTGGCTTCTCCTTTGTATGAACTGTCAGGTGTCTCTTCAGGGCTGATGCCGAGAGAAACGTTTTGTCACATTGATTACATGCGAACAGCTTCTCTCCTGTATGAATTCTCATGTGAACATCAAGACTTTTTTTTTTTGGTTGAGAAACTCTTTCCACACTGAGTGCAGGTTGTAGATTTCTTGGCTCTTTTCTTTAAAAAATGTCTTTTTAGTCTTTGAGCGACTCAAAGGTTTTTCTGCAGGTTT